>NW_012100543.1:3363402-3426590 GCF_000951045.1 Mandrillus leucophaeus | reverse complement strand
TCTGAAAGATGACTATCCAGCCATGCATTCAACACCGAATTCACTATCTGACATATACTATTTCAATTCAAAGAGCGGAGTACATGTTCTTAAAACTGTCTCTTATACACATCTAGATGTGTATAAGAGACAGATGTTGCTCAGATCTCAAACTCCTGGTTCTCAAGCAATCCTCCTGCCTCAGCCTCCCAAAGTGCTGTGATTATAGATGTGAGCCACTGGGCCCAGCCAGAAACTACTGTTAACATCCCTCAAAAGTAAGCTCCATGTGGACAGGATTGTTGTCTCTTTCATTCAATACTGTATCCCTAACATTAGCACATAATAAGTACTTGCATTATTTGTTGAATGAATGAACTTAAGTAGAAAAAAATCAGCCAAGTCATATACATGTTTTTATACAATATTTTAACAACTGTTATTTGTAACTTGAATATTATTCATTTTCTAGCTCTTTGAGAACTGTACTTCTTTATACCTTCACGGATCTAAAATATTACAAGCTGAGGGCTAGGTGTGGTGGCTCACACCTGTAATCCCAGCATTTTCAGAGGCTGAGGCGGGAGGCTCACCTGAGACCAGAGAGACCAGCCTGAGCAACAGAGTAACACCCGGTCACTACAAAAAATAAAATTAGGCAGGCAGGCTGGGCACAGTGATTCACGCCTGTAATCACAGCACTTCGGGAGGCCAAGGCAGATGGATCACTTGAGGTCAGGGGTTCAAGACCAGTCTGGCCAACATGGTGAAACCCCGTTTCTACTAAAAATACAAAAATTAGTTGGGCGTGGTGGTGCACACTTGTAATCCCAGTTACTGGGGAGGCTAAGGTGGGAGGATTACTTGAACCCAGGAGCTGGAGGCTGCAGTGAGCCAAGACAGTACCACTGAATTCCAGCCTGGGCAAAGCAAGACTCTGTCTCAAAAAAAATAAATAAATAAATTAGGGAGGCATAGTGGCATGTGCCTGTGGTCCTAGCTACTTTCAAAGCTGAGGGGAGAGGACAGCTTGAGCCCAGGAGTTCAAGGCTGCAGTGAGCTATGATCACATCATGCAGTCCAGCGTGGGTGACAGAGAGAGAGAGAGATCCTGTCTCTTTAAATACACACACACACACACACACACACACACACAGAGAATATGGTAACAATTTTTGAACTCCATTCAACCAATCCAATCAACTTTCATTAGCCCCTTATCTTCCTCAAAGTAATACAAAGTAACTAACACACACCACTGATTAACCTAATTTAGTTCCTGGAATGCCTTTAAAGTTCCTCTTCTAACTCCCTTTTCTTCATTACCAAATGCACTGCCTCCACTGTTTGCATTATTTCCTCTTCTATTAGTTTTTATTAATAAAAACCATTGTTTTGAAAGTTAAAAGACCTAACTTCAGAACCCACCAGTATTTATTTCTTGTCCCATGTGACCCCTCTAAAATAGAGATCCCCTTGTCCACCCATTTCTCCTAGAGACATTTTCTTCTTGACTGAATGATAAAGTAAGAAAAACAGAACCACAAAAGGGACGGCAGAGCTACACATAACCTAGCTTCCTATTCTAGACTCTGGTAAGCCTCCTCTCCCTGTGTACCTTCTCAGTCCAGGAGTTAACACCACATTCTTGGCAGACCTACCACAGAACTGCCTGGAAACTTTCTGCCTCCTGTATTTTTCCCCTTCTAATCCATTGTCCACAATGTGGTCAGTCTGTTTCATGAATTGTGGCCATGCCACTCCTTTACTCAAAAACTTTAATTGTGGCCGGGCACAGTGGCTCACACCTGCTAATCCCAGCACTCGGCGAAGCCAAGGCAGGCGGATCACTTGAGGTCAGGAGTTTGAGATCTGCCTGGCCAACATGGTGAAAAGCTGTCTCTACTAAAAATACAAAAATTAGGCAGGCGTGAAGGCACGCTAATCCCAGCTACTCACAAGGCTGAGACAGGAGAATCACTTGAACCTGAGAGGCAGAGGTTGCCCTGAGCCAAGATGGCACCACTGCACTCCAACCTGGGCGACAGAGGGAGACTCTGTCTCAAAAAAAAAAAGAAAAAAAAAAAAAAACAAACCCAAACCACCAAGCAACAACAAACAAAACTCTAATTGGTTCACTACCGTCTTCAAAATAAAACTCCAAACTCTTTATTATGACATTCAACATCCTCAACAATACTGCCTAGAACATGACTCTCCACAGCCAGCTTCTGCTTCTCTCCACCGTCCACCATACAATAAATCATATAAGGTTATTCACCAGTTCCTATACACATCTACCTCTACTCCTCCAAACCTTAGCTGATGAGCAATCTTTGTCTGGAACATCTCAGCCTCTTCTTGCCAATGAGACCTACAGAATCGATAATTTTCATTCAAGAACTGGCACAAAAACCACCTCCTCTTAAAGCTTTTATTGGCCACCTGGTAAGAATTTGTTACTTTTATGTTTGGATTGCCAAGTCACTTCATTTGTGCTCTATTACAATATTTAGTAAGGTAAGACACAAGGCTGCCTCAATTGCAATAAGGATCGCTTGTCTACCCTTCTGTGGTATAGATTCCAAGATGAATCCATTAAAAACATAAGCAGGAAATGTTTATCCCTATTGCTTAAGTAACAAACCTAGAGTTAACGCAATATTTTCTTTAAGTGTACACTGGCAGCAAATACCAAGAATATTCATAACCACAAGTTATACATCTATAGCCAAAACACTTATTAGCAGTAATAGTCACCTATTTCAAAAAGTTAATGTACTCTAATCTCAAAGTACTACTCAAAGTCAAACGAGGAGGGAAAAAACACTTACTTCCATTGTTGCCAACAACAAAGTTGACATTAGAACCAAACTTAAAGGGTCCAAGCATTGAATGACACATGAAGTTTTTTAGGTGAATACTCTCAATTATTCCAACTTCTGCTGCAGTCTATGAATAAAAAACAATAGGAGAAAATAGTCAATCTAATTCACTCATTATAACCATTCAAGCATTGCTGGCATCAGAAAGACTAGCAACATCACCAATGAAAAAATTTACAGAAAGTGACTAATGGTAACTTCAATGAATAAGATGAAATTAAATGAGACCTTCTATGAGTCAGTACTCATTCCAAAATCTTTAAAGGATTTAAAAGTGTGTCACCAGATTTCTTAATATTGGCAATAACATTTTGGGTCTGATAATTTTCTGTTAGTGGGGAGGTCTGTCTTCTGCACTGTAGAATGTTTAGCGGCATCCCCAGCCTCTATCCACTAGAAGCCAGCGACACATACCTGTCCCTAAGTTGTGACAACCAAAAATATATCCAGACATTGCTAAATGTCTCTGGCAGACACAAAAGGGAGAGAGAAGAATCCCCTTTGTTGAGAACTGCTATCCCAATTGGCAAAGCAAAACTTCCTATATACTTTATTTAGAATACCTCTGAAAGATGACTATCCAGCCATGCATTCAACACCGAATTCACTATCTGACATATACTATTTCAATTCAAAGAGCGGAGTACATGTTCTTAAAAAGTAAAGCCTGCTCTTCTTGTGACTTTGTCACTTACTATCGCAGCTGTGTGACTTTTGGCAATGTTATAAAGAATATACAGTTTCCGAGTCCGTAAAACAGGAATAATATTTCCTATACTGTAAATATTATATCAGCATTAAGTTACATAAGGTTTACAAATGGTTTAACCAAGAGTTTGGCAAATGGTAGTCACTTGCACTTTGTAGTTATCTAAGTACCAGAACAAATCAGCCTTATTTTATCAGGCCTTCTAATTTTTTTGAAGACCATTTTCAAGTCTCCAGGTATTTTAAAGATTTCTTTAAAACTCCCTGGCTCTCCTCTTCTGGACATACATCTTATTAAACAGTAGAAAACATTTACATCCTTGTATGAGTAGAATACTGGAAATCACAGTTGAAGAATTTTTGAAATATTTTTATTTTTAAATAATAACAGATTCACGTGCAATCCTTAAGAAATGAGATCCTGTGTACGCTTTACTCAGTTTCCTCCCATTGTAACTTCACAACCTTGTAACTTCCTCCCATTGTAACTTACAACTTGGTTGTAACAATATCACAACCAAGTTACTGACACTGACATAGTCAAAATACAGAATATTTCCATCATCATCAGGATCCCGCATGCTGCCCTTTTATAGTCACATCCACATCCCACCTTAACCCCTGACCCACTAATCTATTCATTTCTATTAACTTTGCCCTTTCTAAAATGTTAAATAAATAGAAACAGACAAAATGTAGCCTCTTGGGACTGGCTTTTTTCACTCAGCCGAATTCTTTGTTGTTGCCTATATCAGTAGTTCACTCCTTTTTATTCTTAAGCTATATTTTATGGTATGGATGTACCAAGGTGTATTTACTAGTTCCTTTGCCTTTTCACCTAAATTTTAGAATAAAATACACACCTACAAAATATCTTGCAGAGGTTTTAATAGAACTGCATTTAAACTTACATATCATTTTGGGGGAGAACTGACATAATTTCTATATTGAGTTGTCTAATCCATGAATAAGTATGTGTCTCCATTTATTCGGGTGTTCTTTGATTCCCTTCATCAGCACTGTATAATTTTCACCATATTAGTCCTGTACATATTTTGTTAGCTTTAGACATATTTCATTTTTTAATACTTAATTTTTTAAGAGTAGTTTTAGATTCACAGCAAAATTGAGAGGAAGATACAGAAATATCCTATATACCCGCTACCCCCACACATGCATAGTCTCCCTCATTATCAACATCCACCATCAGTGTGGTACATGTGTTACAGCCGATGAACCCACACTAACACATCATTATCAACCCAAGTCCACCGTCTGTACTAGGGTTCACTCTTGATATTACTGTACATTCTATATATTTGAACAAATTTATAACGACATGTTTCCACCATTTTAGTATTGTACAGAGTTATTTTTACTGTACTAAAAATCCAGTGCTCCACCTACTCATCCCTCCCTTTCCTCAACCACTAGCAACCAACCACTGATTTTTAACTCTCTCCATAGTTATGCCTTTTTCAGAATGTCATATAGTTGGAATCATACAGTATGTAGCCTTTTCTGATTGGCTTCTGTCACTTAGTAATATGCATTTAAGGTTCCTCTATGTCTTTCCATGGCTTAATAGCTTAATACTAATGGTCCACTGTCTGTATATACCAGAGTTTCTTTATCCATTTATCTACTGAAGGACATTTTGGTTGCTTCGGAGTTTTGGCAATTACAAATAAAGCTGCTATAAACATGAAAGCACAGGTTTTCGTGTGGACATAAGTTTTCAACTCCTTTGGGTAAATACTGAGGAGTTCAATTGCTGGACTGTATGGTAAGAGGATGTTTGGTTTTGTAAGAAACTGCCAAACTGTGTTCCAAAGTGGCTGGACATTCTCACCAACAACGAATGAGAGTTCCTGTTGCTCCACATTCTTGTCAGCATTTGGTGCTCTCAGTAGTTTGAACTATTGCCATTTTATCTTTATCGGGTGTGTTGGTATCCCAATATTGTTTTAATGTGCATTGCCCCAAAGTGGTTCATTTTTTTTGAGTGATTGAAAATAGTATTTTGAATTTTAATGTCCATGTGCTCAATGCCAGTATATAAAAGTAAAGCATTTTTAAAATACCTTATCCTATAACTTTGCTGAATGTATTTATTCATTTTAAGAGTTTTCTGTAGATTCCTTGAGATTTTTTATGTAGAAAATGAACAAATGGATTATCTACATAATCTGCAAACAGACACTTTTTGTGTGTTTTTTTCCTTTCCAAACTCTATACCTTCTGTTTCCTTTTCTTGATTTGTTTGCACTGCTAGATTTCCCAGCACTATGTGTTCAATAAGTGATAAAAGCAAACAACTTTGTCTTCTTCCTGATCTTTGGGGAAAAGTATCCAATGTTTTACCATTAAGTATAACGTTAGCTGTCAGTTTTTTTGTGGGTGCTCTTTAACATATTGAGGAAGTTCCAGTCTATTCTTATTTTTCTGAGAGTTTTAGTCATGAATAGGTGTTGAATTTTATCAAACATTTTTGCTGCACTGAGTGATATAATCCTGTGATTTTTCTTCTTTAGCCTGTAACATGGTGAATCACAATGACTGATTTTTGGAGACTGAATCAGGTTTGTATACCTAAAATTATCCCATTAATCATGACATATAATTCTTTTACATATAGTTGGCTCTTCCTGTCTGCAAATTCTGCAGATGTGAATACACAGGGCAGATTATAAAGGACTTCAGCATCAGTGGATTTTGGTCTGAAGCAGAGTCCTGGGAACCAATCCTGCTTGAATACCAAGGAACAACTACATTGCTGAATTCTCCTCGTAAATATTTTGTTCAGTATTTCTGCAACCATATCTGTTAGGTATACCAGTTTTACAGTTAGTTTTTTTGGGGGTCCCACTTTGTCTGGTTTTGGTATCAAGATAATACATTGAAAAGTGTTCTCTCCTCTTACGTTTTCTGGAAAAGACTGTGTAGATTCATGTTGATTCTTCTTTAAATGTCTGGTACAATTCTACAGTGAAACCAACTGGGTCTGTAGATTTCATTTTCTGGAGTTTAAAATTATGAATTAAATCTCCTTAGTAGTTACAGAGCTATTCAAATGATCTATTTCATACTGGTGAGTTGTAGTAATTTTTCCTTTTTGAGGATTGGTCCACTTCATCTAAGTTGTCAAATTTATGTGTGTAGACTTGCTAACTGCATTTCCTTTGGATGTCTGCAGGGTCTGTGGATAGCCCCTATTTTATTCCTGATATTGGTAATTTGTGTCTTTTCTCTTTTGGCATTTGTTGGTCTTACTAAAAGTTTGTTAATTTTATTCACTTTTCTATACATTCAGTCCTTTGATCATTTTCTCTATTAATTTTTCTAATAATTAACATAACCTTCAAAATTAGCCAGAACAGATTTTACCTCAACTTTTAAAAAAATATATTACTTTTTCTTGATTTTAAGTTATCATAGAATGTGATATTATGAATGTGACAAGAAAAACATATCAAAAAGCGTAATTTTATAATTTTTCACTTACCAAAGTAGAAGTACCTTTACATTCGTCTTCGTCACCATCTTTATCAAAATCCTCCAATTCTTCTTGTCTTGGCCTTTTGGCATTTTTAGGAGAGGAAAAATTTTCTTCCTTTCTTTTGGCCATCAGGTCTGAACAAATATTTATAGCAACAATGAAGTAAATCAAGTTCCATATATATTAAACTTAAAATAAATCTAACAAAGTTAATTAAACTTTAAGTACTATGTCCGTCTATTTTTACCTTAAAAATTAAAGTAAATTAGTCTTGCATCTTGCACTGAGGAAGAGAGACATGAGTCAAAAAATGCTGGACAAGGCAAGGAAACAGATTTTCTCTTAGAGCCTCTAAAACAGAACATAGCCCTACGGACATTTGGATTTTAGCCCAGTGAGACCTGTGTTGGACTTCTAATCCACAGAAGCATAAGATAGTAAATTTCCGTTGCTTTAACATCCGCATATTCTATACTACTTGATTTTACTTCAGACGTATTCATAGCCAAGATTTTATCAGTAAAAGATTTTCTGAAATTGTGGTTTCTAGTTTTCTAAATCTATTCATAGAGATGGCATGGTGATTCCTGAAATTAATCCAAAGCAATCCCCAGTTTTTACAAGCTATAAAGTAATCAGATAAAACTTTTAATTTTTAAATTGTCTTTCCCAAAGAATCATATTTTGAAGCACATTGCCTAGCACCAGTGGTTTCCTTTAACTCTTCCCTAAAAAAAAGTCCAGGTTGATTGTCTATTTTTTGCCAATCATCTACAAAATTTAAGCCTAGAAAATTAACATCTTTAAGTTACACATGATTTTGCTGAATATATGCATACTGAACCTCCAGTCAAAGCTGATAGTTTGTGATTAAAATTAAACTTTATGACCTCTTTGATTGCTGCTTTCATTTTTTTCTTTAGAATACATTTAAGACCTAAAATGATTAAGTGTCTAATTGTTTGCTAAATGGAGAGAAAAATCTCTAACATAATCAAAAATTTCTAAGCTATAAGAATATAAACAACAGTTCTAGGCTCAATGTACTTAAATCCCCCAAATATTAGACCACAGCAACCCTCTCTGTACCATGTATATAACTGGCTCTCCTACCCATGCAAGCAAAATCCAAGGGGGTAGCCTGACTTCCACTCTAGCGAGGCTACAAGGTGGCATCTCAACACCCTAACGGGGGTAGAGTCAAAGAAGGCTAAGTAGACAAGTAGGGAGCCATGGTAATGGTGTCAGTGGGGACCACCTAGAGAGCCTAGATTTCCACCCACACAGGAAGTAGTAGGGTGCTACTTACTCCTTCTCCTAGTTGGCTAGTGTCATAACGCAAAGTCAGGACTTTTGCCATTGCCCAGAGGCGAGAAGGCCACTCCCACTGCAGTATCACTGGAGACCACATGGGAAATTGAAACTGCAACCCCAGCCTAGCAGTCACTGTGGCTAAGGAAATAGCTCTGATTTAAGTTCTAGATCTGAGTCTCTGTGTCCACAGTCCAATATGGAGGGAAGCAGTTCTCAAAGGTTATAATCTCTTTTACAAAGGACTTCAAAGAGCTTTTGCTTATGTCTACCAATATTTATTATATTAGAACTTAAAACTAAACAACTTTTTTCTCTCTTTTTTTTTTTTCTGAGATGGAGTCTCAGTCTGTCTCCCAGGCTGGAGTGTAGTGGCACGATTGCAGCTCAATGCAACCTCCGCCTCCTGGGTTTAAGTGATTCTCCTGCCTCAGCCCCCCACGTAGCTGGGATTAAGGTGAGCGCCACCACACCCAGCTAATTTTTTATTTTTAGTAGACATGGAGTTTTGCCATGTTCGCCAGGCTGATACCAAACTTCTGACCTCAAGTGATCTGCCCACCTCAGCCTCCCAAAGTGCTGGGATTGCAGGTGCGAGTCATCACGGCTGGCCAAAACTGAGCAACTTTTAAAACAAGGGACACACAGTATATATTCCATCAGTCAGAGCAATGACATCTCACAAGTCATGTAACCTCTGGAAAACTCCACTATACACTCATAAGTGAATGAGAGTGAAAAGGGCAAATAACATCTTACTATTATCATTAAAACAGTTTTGGCCTTGTAGATCCCTTGCAAGAGTCTCATGGATTCCTGGACCACATTTTGCAAAGTGCAGCTACAGGGGGATATTAAAAGCAAGTCCATGATACAGTGTCATAAATTATAAGGCACAGCTAGCAAGTAATAATGTTAGAGCAGTACGGAAGAAATAGACCACAAAAGGACTTGTAGACTCCTCATATTTAAAGTGTGGTCCAAGGACCGGCAAGCAAGATCTACATCTCCTGGGAAGATATCCAATTATCGGATATCCAGAATCTCAGGCCCCACCCTAGAGCAAGTGAATCAGAATCTTCACTTTAACAAGACTTAAGGTGATTCACAAGCCCATTAGAGCTGAATTGTTATGTAAACCATAGAAAATAACTGGGACTTTATCCTATCCTGAAGGCAATGAAGAACTTTATACATTATGAAGTCAAATATCATTTAAAGGGTATATTACTTACCATCCAAAGGATATTTAACCTAAATAAATGTCTTCTAAGACAATATTACCATTACAATTACATCTATGTAATATTCAGCTTCATTTTTACAATTTAATATTTTGAAACTTACAAAAATCAAAAATTCAAAATCAAACATATTTTTCAAAATAATAAGAATCAACATAGATCAGTTTCAGTTTATTATTAATTTAAATTCCCTGAGATACTACCAGGTCATTATTTTTCCAACACTTTCTTCTCTGCTAACCACCCTCTATTCCCTTCTCAGTTACTGAGCAGTAATTTATTTATTACAGAAGAGCAAAGAGAAAGCATTACTTTTTGGTGTCTCCAACATTTAATGTCCTTTTAGAAACTGTTTTTATTAATGCCTAACATTATGCAGTTAGCAGGCACTCAGACATTAGCTAACAGATAATGCACTAGGGAAAATGTGATGTGCTTCTCACAAGGAATATGAGATTCTATACAGAAGACAGTACACCCAAACACTACATGATGACGATGTTTTTTATTTGCTGAGCATGACCTGGGATTTGCAGTTTGCTATTAGGTTGCCAGGGTAACTTGCATCTAACAGACACTGAAGGATCCTACCTTTTAAAAGAGGACTCACTTTGTAATTTAATGATGATGGATTTTCAAACACATATTTGAATGTCTAGAGCATCAGATACAGATTAAAACAGTAAAATTGTTTCCAAAAGGCTAAAGAGACATATTTACAGATGCAAAGAAAAATATTTTAATTTTGCTGGAATAAAAAAAGGAGAAAAAAGGCTCCTCTGGGATTTTCAATTTATCTATAAAGCTCGTCATAGTTTTTAATATTTCTTTACTTATTTATAATTAAAAAAAAAACAGAATTAAAGAACACCTCATTTCTCCCTTACAAGAAGCAGGGACAATGAAGACCATCAATAAAATAAGTTCAAGAAGAAAAATTAATGGCCGGGCGCAGTGGCTCACGCCTGTAATCCCAATACTTTGGGAGGCTAAGGCAAACGGATCACGAGGTCAGGAGTTCGAGATCAGACTGGTCAATATGGTGAAACCCCGTCTCTACTAAAAATACAAAAATTAGGCCATGGCACGCGCCTGTAGTCCCAGCTATTTGGGAGGCTGAGGCAGAAGAATGGCTTGAACCCTGGGAGGTAGAGGTTGCAGTGAGCCAAGACTACACCACTGCACTCCAGCCTGGGCGACAGAGCAAGACTCCATCTCAAAAAAAAAAAAAAGAAAAAGAAAAATTAATAACCAAGAGTTCATTATAGCATGTAGATGTATAGGAAATTTGATAGAGATCATGCATTTTAACAGAATTCTAAATTTTATTAAGTATGTAATAATTCATATTTCCCATTAATACTAAATTAGGAACTAAGAGTAGTGACACACGTAACAAAACTAGAATTTAATAAAAAACAGTGTTATCATTTTTTTAAAAAGGCAAATTACTACTACTTCTGAATCTGCCCTGGATTGTGTTTACCACATCCTCAATTCTACTCTGCCTACCACAACAGACATTTATTCTACAGTAAACAACTTCATTTTGAATGTGCTTAATTAAGTACACTGCTTGGAATATATCATGAAATTACACGAGATTAACTGGATAATAAATAGTATAAATACTTATGTGAAAAAATTTGTTAAGTCCATCCATCTAAAATGTTAGGATCAGCAAAATTGGGAAATATAAAGCACAGCATTTCAGTTAATAAAATCTGAACACTGAGATTTCTGTACTGAAAACATCCTGTTGCTCAATATAGAAGATAGATGAAACAGAACGTAAGAATAGCAGCAGAAGAGATGAGCTGCTAAACAAAAGCAGTGGTAATATCAGGGACAAAGGGAAGAGATAAAACAAGAAATTTAAAAGACTGAATAAGCAGAATTGGTGAGTACAAATGAGTGAGTAGAATTAATATTTGTCGAATAACCACAAACTTAGCTTTTGAGAAGAACACTTTCTATTTTCTTTGATCCCCAACATCTTTATGAGATAAATATTGCCCTTATTTTTACAAAAGGAGAGATTGAGTCACAAGTAAACGACTTGAATTTGTAGCTACAACTTAGTTCTAACATACAAAGGCTTCTATAGCTCTAAAATAGCAGGGCTCAGATCCAAATCCAGGTTTGTCAAAACCCAGTTAAACCTCTTTAACGCCCAGGTTCCTACTGGCATAAACTGAAATTTGACAGTTAATTACTCACAGACAGTGAAATTGGCTATTAATCTGTCCTTCATCTTGTCTATCCTTCATTAAACTTAAAAAAAGGCTATTATTGGCTGGGCGCGGTGACTCACGCCTGTAATCTCAGTACTTTGGGAGGCCGAGGCAGGCAGATCACCTGAGGTCAGGAGTTCAAGACCAGCCAGGCCAACATGGTGAAACACCATCTCTACTAAAAACACACAAAAAAAATTAGCTGGACTTGGTGGTGCACGCCTGTAATCCCAGCTACTCAGGAGATTGAGGCAGGAGAATCACTTGAACCTGGGAGGCAGAGGTTGCAGTGAGCCGAAATCGTGTCACTGCCCTCCAGCTTGGGTGACAAGAGTGAACAGCTGTCTCCAAAAAAAAAAAAAATTCTCTATTGTTACTATTAAAGTCAATCAAAACATTGGGTGTGTTTTATAAAATTTCATTTTGTGTTTCATCTTCACACTTAATACTAAATGCCATTATAAGTTGATGGAACAGGTTTGGCAAGAAGGGAGAATGAAATATTTATTTTATTTGAAAACACTGAGTTTGGGCTGGGCTCAGTGGCTCATGCCTGTAATCCCACCATTTTGGGAGGCCGAGATGGGTGGATCACTTGAGGTAAGGAGCTCAGGACCAGCCTGCCCAATGTGGTGAAACCCCATCTCTACTAAAAATACAGAATTAGCCAGGTGTGGTGGTGCATGCCTGTAATCCCAGCTACTGGACAGGCTGAGGCAGGATTGCACCACTGCACTCCAACCTGGGCGACAAGAGTGAAACTCTGTCTCAAAAAAAAAAGAAAGAAAACACTGAGTTTGAAGTGCTCCTAAGGTATTTGAGATAGAGAGGCCAGTCAGTAGTAAAGTATACTCTGCAATAGAGAAGGATTTGTGGGTGGAGCTGAGAAAGCTACTGGAAGTAGTTTGAATTTGGTGACCAAGAAAAGCATGCTCAAGAGAGAAAAGATGTAACTTATTTAAATAGTGAATCAAAAATGCCAACATTAACCTAAGCAACTACACTTGACCCTCAGTCAGCTGGACTTACGGTTGTGTATAAAGAACTGTGGCATTTTAATTGTGTCTTAAATATAATGCAAGCTATCATGGTAAAATTTTGAGTTACTTACTAATTCCTAAAAGTAAGCCAAGTACAGTTTTAATTGTCTTTCCTAACTTAGGTCTAAAAAGGACAGTCAAGATTTAGGTAGGTTTTCCATAAAATTCTACAGATTCAGTAAAATATACTCAGTAAAATAAACCTTTGGGGAATAAAACTTGTTATTCACTGCAATACCTTTAACACGACCTTTGTACTTTTTGCCAGGCTCAATACTAAGTGCTTTATACAGATTGTAGACAGATGTCGATAAATAACTACATAACTTTCTCTTCCTCTCTGTCTCCACATACTTAAGAATCCTGTCAGCTAGGTCCAGTCAATCCCTAAGAACTGGTTCCAAAATGACAGCCCCTCTCTCTCACTCAGATACCAAAATCCACAGATGCTCAAGTCCCTTATATGAAATGGTGTCACATTTGCGTATAACCTCCCCACATACTTAAAAATTATCTCTAGATTACCTATATAATCTAATACAATGTAAATGCTATGTGAATAGTTGTTATACTGTACTGTTTAGGGAATAATGACAAGAACAAAAAAGTCTGTGCAACCATCCACTTTTTTTCCTCTGAAATATTTTCAGTCCCTTGACTGAGTTCACGGATACAGAGGATGCACTGATAACTGTATTATTTCTTCCAACTTACATAAGAAGAACTGAAACTTACAAGAGGTGGTACCAATCTGCTCAGAGTCACACAATTCTGGCTCTTTGTGATATAAATACACTTTTTTAGGCAATATACTAGCGGTCTCCAAACGTTTTGTACTTGCACCCATTAAGCAAAAGAAATTTGAAATACACATTCCAACATAAAATTAATACCCTATGTTCCCCATAGAAATCAAACGAAATAAAGTAAATCTAAATAGAAGTTCTCATGTTCCCTCTCTACCCACACACCCATGGACCAAACTGCATGCCACTGTATATACTATCGTACATGTTAAAAGTTCACACAGCAACCATATAAAAGTCAGGAAATTTGGGTTTTTATTTTTTCCTTTGAATATATATTACTGAGAAGTTTGCCTTTAAAACACTGGCTTTTAATCTCCTACTCTGAAATATGCAGAGTAATAAGTGCTCACAAAACTTCTGTCTTGAGGGCTTAAACACCAAATGATTGCTCTAAGAATTTTCACAGTATTACCTCAAGCCCTATTGGTTCTACAACCCTTTCTCTACCCTAGAGTCCCGTTTTCCGCAATTCCCAATTGGGATTCTTCTCCGGTTCATTTCCGTAAGAAATGAGGGCAGAGAAATGCCATCAATAAACCTTTGAATACATGTTAATTTTTCTAGATAATACAATTTGCATTTTCGTAAAACTGGGCTTTAATGACAAATTCAATTTCAGTGATCTTTGCATAACACCAGTTGCCGTCTGCGAGGTATCATCAGACTCATGCTAAGAGCCACTCCCGATCCCAGCTTTCCCCAGACCCCTCCCCACTTTATAGTTATTCGCCACAGCCCGGGGGAATCTGGGGACCGCCGCCTGGGAGAGAACGGCCCCGAGCCGACGCCAGATTTCCCGCGGCTCAGGAGACCGGTGCCGCCTCGGAGAGCGCGCGAAGGTGCCGCCCGCCGCCCGACCCGCCCGAGGAACGGACATCCCCTGCCCAGGCCCGCAAGGACGACCATGAACACCGCCGCAGCTCAGCTGACCCTGCCTCTCCCAGGTGGCTGGGGGTCGCCAACCAAGGGGGCAGCGGGCGGAGGATGAACCCCGGAGCAAGGGAAAGCGACAGGGCGCGCCTTCACCCTACCGCCAACAATTCGAAGTCTCCCAAAGGAACCTGATCGGCGGGGCTGCCGCGGTACGACCGGCCGCTAAGGCCACCCTGCGGGTGTCTCGACCTCGGCTGACCGCCGCCGGCCCGCTGGGAACCGCGCGCCTGCAACAGGAGAAGGTAGGATCCCGGGCGCCCCGGCGCCCACCGCGGGACTAACCGCGCTTGCGCCCCGCCCTCCCTCCCTTCGGGACTCCGCCCGCGCCTGCGCAGTTCCGGGGTTTCGCGCAGCCGGCGTCTGAGAGGCCGGAAGTGCCCCTTGGCGGGCGGGGGAAGCTGGTAGGCATCCGCTGCTCCGCAGTTACCGGACGCGGGGGAGGCGAGTGATTTGCCTAACTAAAAGGGAAAGATAACTGAGCGACCCCCTGCAACGGGTCTACGCATGCGTCCGCTGGGCCGGTTGGGCCGGCAAGGGAAAGCCGAGTGGGCCCCATTGGGGGAAAGGGGTCAGTCACTTCCCGGAAGAGGCGGGGCCGCGCGGGCCCGGCGCCGGATTCGAAACGCTTCCTGGTGTTCCCGGGCCCGGCGGCTGAACCCGGGGCGCTAGTCTTTGCTTGGGTAAAGAAAGAGGACTTTTCTTTTTTTTTCTTTTGAGAAAATTCAGGAATTTGGAGGCACAATAGTTAGGATTCAGGCCAAACTGGTAAATGACGAAGGGGCTTCTTCCAGAGCCAAGGAGGAAGGGTTGTCCGGGTAAGTCCGGCGGGACGTGGAGAGACTGCGCCGCTCGGGCCCTCCCGCTGGTTCCTTTGACCATCAGGGTTAGGGGTAAGCTCTTTGTTCGCTGCTCCTCCGAAAACGCCTTCAATGACTCCCTTTGAATAAAGTAGGAAGTCCGAACCGAGCCGCCAGGCCGCGACCTGGCCCCTGTTTTCCACTCTCGCGGGCCCTGCGGGTTACCCCGCCCCGGGAAAGCTGCTCGTTTCCCGGCCGCTCGCGCTTAGCCGAAGCTGCTGGGTCCCGTTGTGCGTCCCCTGGGCATGCGATGGGGATGATTCCCACGCCTCGCTCAAATCCGACCCGCCGAGCCCTCCCTGATCCCCATAGGCACATTTGAGTGTTCCCTTTTCCGTGTTAACCTTGCATTTTGGATATAGTTCTGTTATAGTAATTACCTTAAGGGATTGTAGTTGTTTTTTTACGATCGTTCCTTCCCCCCCCCTCCCCCCACGGTGAACTAAAGTGTAAACTCCCTAAATAAACGTCAGAATTAATGAAGTCTTACTTCCTTGGCTTAGGTTTCAGCGCCCTTCTCAACCCCACGCTACCCCTTCAGTCTTTACGCAACCCTTCCCATGAATATACTGACCTAGCAAGTAACCTACGTTTCATACTCCAAAATGTTCTCTTCTGTGTGGGGAAAATAATGCATTGACTGCCACCTCACCCCACCTCCAAATAAATTGATGTTAAAATTCTGGCCTCCAGTAATGGAATTCTTTCCATCAAAGTCACTTTTTATTTCTAAAAGTAATCACATATATATTATATTCCTACTGTGGCCCTTGCCATGGATCTACGAAAAATATGACATAGTCAAAATAGACCAAAACATCTGGCCTTGTTGTAACCAATGGGAAACACAGTTGGGAGGTCCCTACTTGCATGTCACTTGCTTCAGGTACCGTTCCTTGATTCCTAAGTGGGGGACCTTTTTTCCTAAATACAACTATAGCTTGCTTTCTTACCTCTTACGCCCTTTTTATCTGCAGTCTCGCCTACCCTACTAAGGTCTTTAAATGCAGAGCTGGATCTTCTTCCATTATTGTATCTCCAGCACCTATAAAACATTCCTGTTAAATAGTAGACATTTAATAAGTATTTATTGATAAGCGTGAATTATGCCTCAATGTTTAGGCTAAATTCATATGAAAATAAAATTGAAAAAATAATTTTAAAGAACAGCATTAGTTACTGAGATTATGTGATAAATCCCTTAAAATATAATCTTGCATTGAAATAGTTTTCACCATTTACCAATCTTTATATGAATATATACTCATCTAAATGGAAATTGGGAAATTTAAGCATTTTCTGCTTTTCCAAAGTAAATTTTCTAATGTTTTTCCTAAAGCTGAACTAAATTGGAAAACTTGCTTTAATAAAGTGTGTATTTTTGCATCATTTAAGCCCCTGACCACTTTATGTTCTTTAAATTTGATTCATTAGTGAAATTAACAAGGTTCTGTGTTTTTCTCACCTCATTCAGTTTTATAATTAACCAATAAAAGCTTATTAGCTTTTAAGGAAGTTTTAGGAACTTAAATTGATTTATGGGCACCATATGGTTACATCAAAGGACTTGTTTTTGTTTTAACTGAAAGTGGATTCTTAAGTCCTTTAAGATGGACATTTATGTTCTTTCTATTATACCAAGCAATACTTTCTGAAATAGAGTGATTTTTTTTTTTTTATTCCATGCTACCATTTGGTCATGAGATTCAAATACTAGATACTAGATTACAGATATTAGAATCTTGTAATTCATCTGGTTTAATACCTGTCATTTTGTAGAAAGGTTGAATGTCTTCCCAAGGTCATACAGCTAATCAGTGGTATATTCAAACCCCAAATCCTAGGCTTTCTATCTGAAGTCCATTGCTTATAAAGTTGTTAGCTATGTGTTCTGACTTTGTTGATTCAAATAAGTAAGCTAAATAAATTGAAGCCATTAATAGATTTATAAAGTTATTTGCTATATTGTTCTTACGTCATTGGTTCATGTAAGTAGGTTTGTGTGACAGCTAATTCTTAAAAACTTATGAAGATGTTAGACTTCTTTTGATATATAATATATATGTTGATTGTATGAACAGATTGACATCAATATAATTATTCATTATAAAAGATTTGAGTGGGAACTCACCAGATCCCACACCAAAAAAATTTAAAATTTTACCATAGTAAAAAAAATAAAAAGCAAGATGAAATTATACATAGTTCTTGGTGTGGTATTTTTAATTTTTATTTATTTATTTTTACAGAAATGGGGTCTTACCATTTTGCCAGGCTGTTCTCAAACTCCTGGCCTTAGGTGATCTGCCTGCCTCGGCCTCCCAAAGTGCCAGGATTATAGGCATGAGCTACCATGCCCAGCCGGTGTAGTATTTTTAAATTTTACTTAATGCTGAGCCATTTTCAAATAACCTCATCACATTATGACCTCATGCAAGAACCATCTCTTCTATCTTTCAGTGTAGTTGTGCTTTAATATCTTAGAAGCTATTGCATTCTGTCCTGTTTTGGAATGTTTTATGCTTTCACAGTCTTAACCATTGCTTCTTAATATCACTTCCGAGGAATAGCTGGTGCAAAGAACATGTGATAAGGAATGGAAAACAATTGATGACGGAAACAGAGATTTGGGGTTAATTGCATTCTTAAAATATAATGATGTTCTTTCTAATAAAATGTACATTTCACATAATTTTCCTCTTTCAGAAGTAACCATGGTTAATCATTCTTTAAACCAGGTTCGTTTCCAACAAAAGAAATGAAATAATAACTAAATTCTAACCATAGTAATCATGTAATATTAAAGATATTATTTATGGGATTAGTTGAAAGCCCTCTTTATCTTGCTTAGGGGTTTCCAATAATCAAATCAGTGCTGGACTTTTTTTTTTTTTTTTTAAAGGCATGGCTGCCCCCCTGTTAATAATATATTTAATTAAAAGCTTTACAAAATGATCCTAATATACTTGAAATACTTAGAGGGCTGCAGTTTATAAAATCAAGAGTCTACCTTGTTGCTGTTTCATTTTTTTTTTTTTTTACCATAACCCTCAGAAAGAATACAATTGACATCACAGTCCTATATATAAATGTGTGTTTATGTGTGCCATCGTAAACATCACTGCACTAGGTGGCAATCTTCACTACTATTCATTTGTATATGTGTAGTCAACCAACAAAAGGAATCATTAGAAACAGGGTAGGAATGTTGAAACTTAGAACTGGAAGTTGCCAGAGAAAATACGTGCCCTGGCCAACTCCACAGGACTGGTTCTAGGCAATCTGAAGGAAACCACAAAATGTGAATCTCTCTTCCCTCAAAAAGCTATACTGAAGTAGTATTTAATATTCAAGTACTTGTAAATTTGCAGAACAGTACTTTTTAATTTGACCCATGAATTCTGTTTAAATTTGTCACTTAATATTTAGCCAAGAAGCAAACCATCTAAAAAGGTGTCTAATTTATTTCTCCAACTCCTAATAAATAGGGTCACATATTTTTTAACTTTTTTCTAATTTGAAAAGTATACAGGTATGTAGTATTTTAAAAATGAAACAACACAAAGGGATATGTTTTGAAAAGTGGTTCTTGCCATCCCTGAACTATAATCATCCCTAACATATTCATACCTGTTTTCATTTTAAAACTTGCATCCGTTTTTTTATTAGTACCTGTATTTCTATCCTACTGATTTATTTGTGATATCATCTAATTTAGTTTCAATATTGCATAATTTACTTAATTAGTCCTCCATGGAGACCTGGCTCTTCTCAATGTCTTACTATTGTAAACAATGTTACAGTGAATATTGTTGTATATAAATCCATGCACACCACATAACATATCTTAAATTCCTGGAAGAGATATTGCTAAACCAGAAGATAACCTGCATTTAAAATTTTGACTGCTAGGGTCAGGGTCACATTTTAATGAAATTAGAACAAAGGAATTGCCTAATTTTCTTTGATAGCAATCTATTCCAGTATGCACCGTGAGTCACAAAGGAAAGCAAAACTGTCAAGAACTTTCTTCTCGGACTTTTGGTTTAATGTGTTCTGATGGGTTAATAATTTGTCTCATTTCTCTTCATAATAATGACCTTAAGAATATATGTACCCCACTCTTTCCAGAATTAACCACAACTTTTCACAGTAACTGAATCAATGCCACAATGGTACATTCAACCAGTGGGGCTTCAGGATGTGAAATAGACAATATTAGTTCTGGGTCACTGTTACTACCAAATACTTTCTTGACCCTTTAAGTCTGTATATTTTTATCTGTAAAGTGACATCCATAGATGTCACTGTACACTTCATAGAAATGAGTACACAGAAAAATACTCATGGCAGGGCTGGGTGCGGTGGCTCATGCCTATAGTCCCAGCACTTTGGGAGGCTGAGGCAGGCAGATCACTTGAACCTGGGAGGCAGAGGTTGCAGTGAGCCGGTATCTCGCCTCTGCACTCCAGCCAGGGTGACAGAGCAAGACCCTGTCTCAAAAAAAAAAAAGGAATAATACTTATGGCACCACTGGCCACACTGTAAAATTCAGGTTCAGAAAAACAGGATAAGTCACAGACAGCAACCCTTCCAGCATTTATTTTCTTTGCATCCATATGCAATTTGAGAAAATTTACTTTTAGAAAGAACTCTGTTAAAGGTACAGACAATACAGTACTTTTTATTCAGAAGGTTTCTGCATAAAGGTGATAGTCTTTTGACTTAATATATTCTTGTCTCCTACGTTGTGTTTTTGGAATGAATTAAGATCATTATTTAGAGGATAATAATCTGGGTTATATTTGTGTCGTCAGATTGAATTTTCATTGCACATGCTACATAATGTCAATTATTATAACCAAATAATAACAAAGGGAAAGAAAACCAAATATGGATGTATAATAAGGAAAAGCTGGCCTATAGAAAATACCAAACCAGGTAACAGTAGCAAAGTTTAAGCCAATTTTATTTTTAAAATGTCATGTACGTGGAAAAACATTTAACTTTAGTTTTCTTTGGGTGGTGGTTAAAAGTTATAAGTGATTAAAAGTTGTTTTCTTTTTCTACAATGAACATGATGTGACCTTGCAATTTAAAAAGCCAACGCCCTTTTAAGAAAGGTATGTCTATCAGTATTCCTCCAACTTCATTTTCTCTCGTTTCTTCCTCCCTCACTTTTCTAAGTTTTTCTTCATTAACCTCATTTTTCTTTAGCTTGTTTGCATGCTTCCTTGCTTTTGTTTTTTTGTTTTTCCTGGGTATGATAGAGAATTAGTCCCACTCTCCAAGTATGTAAATCAAGGAGTGAATTTTCAAGTAGACAAAAATGATTTACAGCATCCCTGCGTTCTCTACCCATCTCTGCATTTGTTAACTTTTGTTTTTAGCTGGGAAAAAGCCAGTTACCACCATTTTAACGTTTCAGGTGTTCTTGATTCATTTTGAAAACCTGACTGATTAAAGAAATAAGGATAATCCTCCATGAATTATCCTGAACTGACTTATAATATATTGTTTGAATCCCTGTTATGAGCTTCTGTTTCTTTAACAATATTTTGTAAAGTATGTTTCACATAACAGCAGATAATCACCAGAATGGGAGTGAATGACTTGTGGCAAATTTTGGAGCCTGTTAAGCAACACATTCCCTTGCGTAATCTTGGTGGGAAAACCATTGCAGTTGATCTGAGTCTCTGGGTGTGTGAGGCACAGACAGTCAAAAAAATGATGGGCAGCGTCGTGAAGCCCCACCTCAGGTATAGTGAAAGTTCTTAGAGTATCAATGTATGATGTATAAATAGTTTTGATGTCTTGATTTTGTTTTACCTTTTTTTTCTTTTGTTGTTGTTATTCTTTTACATTTTGAGGTTTCAAGATCTGTTTAACATGTCTAGATTCACCATCTTTATATTAAGGACTCAGATTTGTATCTCATACCCTTTGAGCTCCAGACTCACATATCTATCTCCTACTTAACGTATCCGCTAGGATGCTTCAGATACTAAAAGCCAGAGATTTGGGAGACATTTTCTCCCTATTCTACTTCTCTCCACATCAGTAAGTCTTGCTAGTTCTACCTCCAAAATATACTTTGTGTTCACAAACTTATCTCAGTGGCCAGAGGCACCCAACCACCTTAGTCTATGCCGACCTCATCTCTCATCTGTACTCCTGAAGTGCCATCTTCACTAGTTTCTTGCTCTTGGCCACCCCTACCTCAAACCATTTTCCACATAGCAATTAGAATAATCATAAATCTTTGTTGCTTAAAAATATTCAGTGGTTTGGCTGGGCGCAGTGGCTCACGCCTGTAATCCCAGCACTTTGGGAAGCCGAGGTGGGTGGATCACGAGGTCAGGAGTTTGAGACCAGCCTGGCCAAGTTGGAGAAACCCCATCTCTACTAAAAATAAAAAAAAATTAGCTGGATGTGGTGGCGGGTGCCTGTAATCCCAGCTACTTGGGATGCTGAGGCAGGAGAATCTCTTGAACCTGGGAGGCGGAGGTTGCAGTGAGCCGAGATCACGCCACTGCACTCTAGCCTGGGCAACAGAGTGAGACTCTGTCTCAAAAAAAAAAAAAAAAAAATCAGTGTTTTTGGCCAGGCACAGTGGCTCACACTTGTATTCCTAGCATTTTGTGAGGCTGAGATGGGCGGATTATTTGAGCTCAGAAGTTCAAGACCAGCCTGGGCAACATGGTGAAACTCCATCTCTACAAAAAATACAGAAAGTTAGCCGGGCATGGTGTCACACACCTGTAGTCCCAGCTACCTGGGGACTGAGGCAAGAAGATCGCTTGAGCCAGGAGGTTGAGGCTGCACTGAGATGAGATCATGCCACTGCACTCCAACCTGGGTGACAGAGTGAGACTCTTGTCAAAGAAAAAACAAAAAAGTGGTCTTCCACTCTAATTAAAACCTTAAGTAAAATGTTATTACATTAAAGTTTTTGATACTAGTCTAATGTTCTTGCCTTTATGTTATACTATTTTGACTTTTACTATGAGTGTATGATGATTAATATGTTACTAATTTATATATTTCAGGAACTTATTTTTTCGTATCTCATATTTAACACAAATGGATGTAAAACTGGTGTTTGTTATGGAAGGGGAACCACCAAAGCTGAAAGCTGATGTCATAAGCAAGAGGAATCAGACTCGGTATGGGTGTTCTGGAAAATCGTGGTCTCAGAAAACAGGGAGATCACATTTTAAATCAGTCTTAAGAGAGGTGAGCATTCAGATTTGATTCAGTAATTCTGATTTGATTTAAAGGGTACATTTTACTCTTAATAGTTTGTCATCTTTTATACTTATTAATTTTATTGTGACTAGCCAGCCAGTGTGCATAGAGAAAAGAGCTTATTTTTTAGAGTGAAATTGACCTGAGTTTCATTCCTGGCACTGGCATGTAGAAACTCTGAGACATTGAGCAAAATTTGTAACCTGTCTCTACCTTGTATGCTATCTTGTGAAATGACAACAGTAATACTCAGCCCGGATGAGATAAAAATAAGAGAAAGTATATCCAAAGCAACTAGTACATAGTAGGAACTTGATCATATTACCTTTTATAACACCTTCAGGACTTAAAGAATTCCCAGAATACATGAAATCTCATTAATTCACACTTCACTTATTCAGAATTCATGATAGTTCATATACAGAATACATATTTGGCTTCCCTTAGGGCTTGTAATTTTAAAAACTAATTATTGTTACATTACAATGTATTCTTTGTATGTTACTTTAATATTGCTATATTTTATATTTGTATAAAACTTAAGAAACAAATCGCCTATAATGTATAATTAAAACAATAGGAAGGTTTTTTTTTTTTGTCTGTGTGTTTTTTTTTTTTTTTTTGAGAAGTAGTCGCGCTCTGTCGCCAGGCTGGCGTGCAGTGGCGCGATCTCGGCTCACTGCAGGCTCCACCTCCCGGGTTCTCGCCCTTCTCCTGCCTCAGCCTCCCGAGTAGCTGGGACTACAGGCACCCACCACCACACCCAGCTAATTTTTTTGTGTGTTTTTTAGTAGAAACCATGTTAGCCAGGATGTTTCACCATGTTAGCCAGGATGGTCTCCATATCCTGACTTTGTAATCCACCCGCCTCAACCTCCCAAAGTGCTGCGATTACAGGCGTGCGCCACAGCGCCTAGCCTTTTGTGTCTGTTTTCAAGTGTGTGTAAAGAGTTGTAGTGGTACACATGATTTTTAACCTGGCCTTTTCACTTAATGCTTCATGTTGTCATATCTCCCTTTTGTCACACTCTTATCGAAATCATAACTTGTAGTGGTTGTGCAACATGTATGAAGCTATGAATCATACACCTGATTGTATATGTTATTTACTTTTTTAGTTTTTCTCTACTATACATGAAAGTGTGATGAACATTTTTTGTGTATATAATGTTTTCTTGTGATTTGAAATTTCAGATAAAATTACCCAATGTTGGATTGATGGGTGAAAGTTTTGGAATGATTTTATTGCTCTTGCTGGTTAATTTCTGCTAATACAGATGTCAGAGAAGCAGTGTCAGTGCATTCACAAGAACATTGGATGTTAGGAGGCTTGTCTTTGTAATATTTTGTGTGCAACAACAAAGATATTTAATATGCATTTGTCTTTTAATAGTAACGTTAAACATTTCACCTGTTTTTAGTCCCCCTTTGGGTAATGGCTATCATGTCCTTCACCCACTACCGCTTGAGGTTTTAATTTTTCTTTTGTGCAAGTTCTTTGTGTTTTAAGGATACAAGCTTTTATCATATTTGAATTTGTTTTTCTTTTTAATTTTAGTTAAAAAAAATTATGCCATTTTTCTCCTCTTCTGAAATTTTATTTTCTACGCTTACGTTTAAAAATAGTTTTCAATTAGTGAATATTCCACCTTAATGACTATCAGCAGTTGAAGAAAATATCTGTGCTGAGTCAATCAGTTCCTGGAAATATTCATGGTCCTCAATCTTAGAGTGTTAAAGAACCAGCATAAAACAGAAAAAGAGATGTCCGTGTCTTCTTAAGAAAATTGCTCCATTCCTGTTTCTTTATTGCTGCAGTAATTACGGTGTTCTTAGGCATTTTGTGTCAGTTCAGTATTGCCTATTCGTCATTTTTATATTTCTGTACTCTTCAGTTACTAGGCCCTGCTTCCTCCTAATCCACTGCCATCTTTTAGGTATTAGCATGAAAAGCACAAATTAGTCCTCCTCCAGTACCACTTCCACCCCACATGGTAGAGACATAGAGTGGGAAAAATTGCAACAGCCTTATAGGAAACTCTGTGCTGGTTCTTTGAAAAAATTTGAAGTGGCAAATAGTATAAGAAGTTGAAATAACTGTATTATGAAAGGCTACTTTTTACCTAGGGGTAAGGCAGAAGCAACACTGTCACAAAACTGTCTCTCTAAATTCACGGGGCCAGCGTCCTGAAAAGCAATATTTTTCAACATAGTACTTTGACTTTTTGAACCTTGACCACCTTGGTGGATAGAGGTATTTATTATGTAATGTGGCGTGGAAGTCAAAGCAAGAGATAATATTTATTCTCTCAGCCTCTAGAAACTACAAGTAAGTAGCCTTTTCTCTCCACCATACTCAGTAGTCCCTGATAGACAAAAAGGAATGGTGTATGACAAGAAAGAATGAACTAGGCTATAAGGCTACTAGACTACTAGCTACCCAGCTGGGTTTAAATCATAAACCAAAGGAAACTCACAGCAAATTATTTGTACATCAGCATAATGATGTAATCATTCTACACAAACATTTGATTTCCTAGGAGGACACTGACAGCTGACTCCTCCACAGTTTCCCACAATATGAGAGTTTCATTGTACAGGGAAGGCAAGATGAGAAAAAGATGCAAACATTAAAATTCAAGCCAAAACTGTATGATAGCATCTTCTTTGAAAGTATGCATATTGGGTTGACCATCATGTGAGAAAAATTATTGAAGTTTTGTAGATGTAAAATTTTTTTTTTTTTTTTTTTTTTTGAGACGGAAGTCTCGCTCTGTCACCAGGCTGTAGTGCACTGGTGCGATCTCGGCACACTGCAACCTCCACCTCCTGGGTTCAAGTGATTCTCCTGCCTCAGCCTCCCAAGTAGCTGGAATTACAGGCATGCACCACCATGCCCAGCTAATTTTTTTATTTTTAGTACATGTTGGCCAGGATGGTCTCAATCTCTTGACCTCGTGATCTGCCCGCCTCAGCCTCCCAAAGTGCTGGGATTACAGGCGTGAGCCACCGCACCCAGCTCTTTGTAGATGTAAATCTTAAGGTGATTAATTATTATTTAAAGATATTTTCAGAATCTGACGATAATAGCAATGAAATGTGAATATGGATTACTTTGTAATTTACATTAAAATCTTAATTTTTTATTACAGAAAAATTTAAATCAACACAAAAGTAACCCATTACCAATCTTAAACCGTTATCTTGGCTCATCTTGTTTCATCTATTCCCCTACCCACACATCATTTTGAAGCAAATCCTAGACATAATATTGTATCATTCCCAGTATTTAATCTTTTCTAAAAGATGATTCCTAAAAAATAAAAAGAAACATAACCACAATGTAATTTTTATTAGCACACCTAAAAGTTTGGCAGTTCATTCCTTAAAGCCCTCAAATATTCAGTCATTATTCAAATTTCCAAGTGTTTCTTAAATATCGTAATTTTTAAAACACCAAAATACCTACTATTAATATTTGTAATACAGAAGTACGTTTAATAGTAAACAAATGAGCAGTGAAGACATTCTCTAACATCTTGCTTTTGGTTTTCAGTGCCTCGATATGCTCGAATGCTTAGGAATCCCCTGGGTTCAGGCTGCCGGGGAAGCTGAAGCCATGTGTGCTTATCTCAATGCTGGTGGTCATGTCGATGGCTGCCTCACCAATGATGGCGATACTTTCCTTTATGGGGCCCAGACTGTTTACAGGAATTTCACTATGAATACAAAGGTGTTTATTTTCTTTCTGTTTTTCAGCATTTGTTTACGAACTTTTTTAAAGGGCTGATTAAATGAAATACTAGATATAAAATGCCTACTGTAATGCCTTGCACATAGCAATTGCTAAATAAAATGTTTACTATTATTAAAAATCATTGCCATGTAGTTCATTGTCTTCAAAATATAGATTTATCTCATAAGAACTTGACTTGTTTGTTTCACATGGTTTGATTCTAAATCAGTTTCAAAAATACATCATGAATTGCATATGAAAATGTGTTGCTTTGATCCTGAATTTCCAGTTTAGTATTTCATCCTCAGAAATACCTCCAAATATGCAAAGAGAGAGATATAAAGATGTTCACTGTAGCATTGTTAATAATTACAAGAATTTGGCAAGCAACCCAAGTGTTCATTGATAGGGACATGGTTAAATACTTCACACTTACTGGTTCCCAGTTGGAGAGATACCACCGGGAGACATTTTGGTTGTAACAGTTCAGGCTTGGGCAAAGGAGACTATAGATATGTGGTGGCTTGGTGCCAACCAAACTAAACATTCTGCCAGACATTTCTGTTATCCCTCCCAAAATGCTAATATTAGCACCCCCATTGAGAAACACTGTTTCAGAGTCCATATGATGTAATACAGTACGGTCATTGCAAAGGCTATTATTGACATAAAAGATATCCAGACATATTAATGTTGGAAAATGTCTCAAAATAGTATTTTTATATAATCCTACTTTTACTTAATGTAATTAACAATAAATATTCATATATATGTGTCAAAGAAGATGGTTTTTTGGAATAATATGTACCAAGCTATTAATGATAGTTTAGGCAGTGCAATTACAGGGAATGTTTACTTTCTATAATATATATATGTTACAGTGTTTTGTAAGATGGAAATCTGTATTTTTTAGACACCAGAAAGCAATAAAATGGAAAAAAATTGGCTACCATAGTTATTTTTAAGCCATTTTTGAAACTACAACTTTATTTCCATATATTGAAATGTCAGATTCTATAAAGATTCTGCTGATCAGGATAGTTTTCTTATATAAATTTTTTGGAATAAACTTTTTTTCTTTTTTGAGACGTAGTCTCACTGTGTCACCCAGGCTGAAATGCAGTGCTGTGATCTCAGCTCACTGCAACCTCCTCCTCCCGGGTTCAAGTAATTCTTGTGCCTCAGCCTCCCGAGTAACTGGGACTGCAGGCACGTGCTACCACACCTGGCTAACTTTTTTGTATTTTTAGTAGAGAGGGGGTTTCACCATGTTAGCCAGGCTGGTCTCAAACTCCTGACCTCAAGAGATCTGCCCGCCTTGGCCTCTCAAAGTGCTGGGATTACAGGCATGAACCACCGTGCCTGGATGACAGAGCAAGACTCCGTCTCAAAAAAACAAAAAAAAAACAATTATTTTTGTAATGTTGTTTAATGTATAAATATGTACTTTTTAAGGATTAAACTAAATCTGTTCTTTCTTTAGGACCCACATGTTGACTGTTACACAATGTCAACTATCAAGAGTAAACTAGGTTTGGACAGAGATGCTCTGGTTGGATTAGCAATACTTCTTGGTTGTGATTATCTCCCAAAGGTAAGCTGAAATTGTCATATTTACTTGCTATTCATAAGTCTTTTTCATACCTTATGTGCTGTATAAATATGAATATAATATGGCTATATGATTAAAAATTGAATTTAAAATATAATTTCAGGCATAATAAGCTATTCAGTGACTAAAATAATCAGCATTTCAGATGGCACTAAAAAGCTGACTTGTGACACTTAATATTATAAGCAAGAATAGAATAATGTAGTACCACAGCTTGAATCTCAGTAAACTGCTACTCTAGATTAAGAGATTCACATTTATGTTTGACTATCTTTTTAAATAAATATAGGAGTTATTCTTTTCTTGTATTATGCCATTGTTAGTTTCTTTCCCCCTTTTTTCTATTTTTTAGTGTTCTGTATTCTTTGTGCACATGCTCAATGCTATTACTGTTGCTAAGTCACGTGATCATTGGGATAAGCCATTCATATTTCCATGCCTCTCAGCATTGTGCTGGGTTTTGTTCATGGAAATACTTTATTTATATCTTAAGATGCACAATCTAGTGCTCTGTAACAAATAGGTATAACAGGTGAGTGATGAGTTAATTATTATGAGAATAATCCCATTTTCTTAAATGTAGTGTTTAAAAATATAAAATGATTGGTATTGTAGATCTTACTATGTAGTTCCCTTATTATGTTCCTACTGATTATTTCTATAGCCTTACAAATCCCTCATCAGAAATTGTGATAGGAATATACATTAAGGCATATCATTTTTGCATATTGGAAATTCACACTTTAAATTTTCTTAAGTTTTTAATTTCAAGAGTTAGAACATTCCTTTGTTCTCTGTTTATGTCTGGGTTTTGGAATATGAAATGTTCATGTAATGAAATGAACTTGCTTTTTCCTGATTACAAACATAGAGTTAGGTTATAGGTTAAATTAAAATATTATCCAAATAATTAACATAGTAAATGAAAGCCCTCTAAAATTATGACCCTGCCTTCCCTAAAATAAACACCATCAGTGGTTTGGTATATAACTCTGAATTTTTTATTTACATAGATATCAGTGTAATTGTCATTTACTTTACAAATCCTGATCATATACACTATTGTGCAGTTTTTGTTTTATGCATAGCAATGTATCTTGCACATGTTTTCCTATCTTTATTTAAGAGTTACCTCATTCTTTCTTTCAGCTGCAGACTCTTCCATTCAATTAATGTACTTTTAACCATTCCTAGTGATTAACATTGGAATTATTTTTTTTCCACTTTCTGAAAGGGAGTCCCTGGAGTTGGAAAAGAGCAAGCATTAAAACTTATACAGATTTTGAAAGGGCAAAGTTTACTTCAGAGGTAACTAATAATTACTTTCTCTTGCAACATTGAACTTTTATTCTTGCTGAACTTAATAATGAATAGTACAAAAAACAATTGTTTTCCAAAAAAGGGTTTTGTATTTTTAAACTGACCTATATTTTGATTTAAGATAATTTATTTTTATTTATTTTGAAATTTTCCAAAGGAAGGATGAGAATACATGTTCTAAGCCGTACTGCATTTTTTTTTTTTTTTCTTTTTTGGAGACAAGGTCTCACTGTGTTGCCCAGGCTACAGTGCAGTGGCGCAATCACTGCTCACTCCAGTCTCAACCTGCTGGGGTCAAGTGATCCTCCCACTTCAGCCTCCTGAGTAACTGGGACAACAGATATGCACCACTGCGCCCAGCCACCAAACTGCGTTTAAAATATATATATTATTTATATTAAACATGTTAATATATTAATTTTTAAAATTTTTTTTGTAGAGATAGGGTCTCCCTATGTTGCCCGGGCTGATCTTGAACTCCTGGGCTCAAGTGATCCCCCGCCTTGGTTTCCCAAAGTGTTAGGATTACATGCGTGAGCCACGGTGCCTAGCCACTATACTGCATTTTAAAAAATCTTATTAGCTCACTAAACACATTTAATACAATATCAAGTGCATTTATGTACGACCATGGGCATTTTGCCACTAGCTATTTTAAACCCTTTTACCAACAGGTAAAGATAAACATGACATTAAAATAATTTTGTATTTAATACTTTGATATTGTATTTTTCTTTCTTTAAATTAAATGTCTGTGGCATGTTGTAAATATTTAATAATAAGCAACATTAATCGAAATCATACTTGACTGGCCTTTGCTTTATAGCTACATATTTAATACTAACATTAATTAATTTAGTCTCTACAGTTTGAGGATTCAGAACAAGATGCAGACTATATAGAAGTTAACAAGCTATGCTATTTACTGTCTCAAAAACACATGAATTATATTTACTGATGAAAGCAGTGCTTTATAAAAATTAATATTAATGATGATAGGTATAGAATCAATAAGAAAGGAAGTAGGACACTGGGAAACTTAAAATAGTCTTGGCCTCCAGCAGGTTCAAGCTGGCAAGTGCCTGAAAAGAAATGTTAAGAGGTAAAAATGAAAAAGGAATGACCATGAAAAATACATTGAATCACTGTATTCTTTCCTATGATACTTCTCTTTTAGCTGTAAAACTGTTGATAAATCTTAAGACTTCAGTAAATCCATTATTGACATCAGTTATTACTGTGCCAAAGCAAGCACGAAAATGTATACTTTGGCATGGGGGTGAGTTAAGGAATCATTTGGGAATTATAAAAAATAATATAAAGAAGGAAAAGCAAGTGAATATAACAACTGGCTAACTCCAAACCATTCTTATTGAAACAGTTTCAGCAAATAAGCGCTGCTGACACTTGAAAATAATAAAATTACATTTATTTTATAATCATCTTTTATTCTGTTTTATATACTGACTTTTCCTGCCAGTTACTTTTAATTTTTGAAGTGCTATTCTTCATCTGGAAGCAATTAATGCTAATTTTTAACAGGCTTGTACTTGGTCTTTGTAGTAAATGTGTTAGAAATTCCAGAAGCTAAATAGTAACTCTTAAGTACCAGATACTGCACAATGACCTGAAGAGATAATTTAGCTTTTTATAAAAACTTCAACTTGTGTGAGTAGAGGAACATAATTCAGAACACATACGTTTTATGATTAATACCTAACCATATCCTTTGTGGCTTTATGTAACCTGGAACTTTAGCCAAAAACGAAATTAACTTTTAATTAGTGGAAATCTTTATAGTAATATACATTTTTCTTAAAATCTTTTATGAAGCAGGTAATGTTTTGCTCTATGAACAAGAGATTAAGAAATGATCATTTTAGATGATTTAGCTTTTTGATACAGTTTTCACCCAGAAGATTAATGTTTTATTTAATTTTCTACATTACTCTTTACCCTTCTTTCTGAGATAGAGAAATGTTCATGATTCTGTTTTGTACTGTGGCACACAGAGATCAAAAGGAGACATTTACAAATCAGTCTACTCACATATTGCTGCCTAACTTAAGATTCTTAAAAAAAAAAAAAAAGCTGATTGGAGAGAGAGAGAGATATATATATATATATTTTTTAAGAGATACAGATATATAGATATACACACACACATATACTCTCTCTCCTGTCTTGCAGTTCTGCTGTCCTTGGGCCTTGGGGCCACATTTAAAACTTGTGACTGAGGGTTTTCCCATGCTAGGCCAGCAACTTTATCAACCACCCAAGGGAAAATAATTAGGTAGGTGAAAGGGAATAGATCAGCCTGATACTTGAGAACATATCGGTTTTGTGACCTCATTTTTTTTCCTTTTTTTAAAAACCACTTTCTATTAAAGGTTTAATCGGTGGAATGAAACATCTTGTAACTCTAGTCCACAACCACTAGTCACTAAAAAGCTGGCTCATTGTTCTGTATGTTCCCATCCAGGTAAGGAGACATAGGGAATTGTTATTAGTATCTCATACCTATGTTTTAATTCTTGTTCACATAGTACTTTTTACATACCAATGCTAATAATACTTTGAAGGGTTTTACATTGTCTTCTCCACTAGATTGGGAATTCCTTGGAGTCAGTTTTGTTATATACACATAGTAGTCACTCAGTAAATGTTTGTTGAAACCAATAATGTGATGTAGATGATAAATATAGGATAAGTACAGTTTCAAACTATGATACCAAATTAATTAGATCTTAAAATTATGTTTTCAATATAGAAATCCATTTTAAGAAAAAAATATATACTAATAAGTCTTAGGGAAAATGGAACTGAAACCATTTGTTAATATATTGGTGATTTGTATTTATCCACTTAAAAGATTCTTCATTGTCCTATAATGCATTTTAATTGTGTATGAAGACAGTGACCTAAAACTAATTTCTAATGTTTACTATTGTTGAAAATAGCTTAGATCTTGTTCATTAGTCTTGGTTTAAAAAAAAAAAGGGTACCACAGAACACGTACTAGATCAGAAAGGCCTTTGATTCCCAAAAGAGAATAGGATGTCATGTTAACTCATCTTTTAAAAGAAATTCTGCTATATCTAATTGTCTTAATATATTTTATTAACATTATTATAGATAAAATCATGGAAGAAAATAAATGTTTTTATAAGTAAGATGCTATTGTATAGTTTTTTGATAACTTACAAATGACAATTTTAGGTCATATCCAGTATATATGCTCTTACATATTCTCAAGACAATGTTGAAAGTAATCACACTTTCCTTTTAAAGGGAATTAAATTTCCACACCCGTGCCACAGTCATCATTTGTTCATGTTCCAAGGATAGTTTAAAAATAACTGTAACTGAGAGCTAGACACTAGCAGAGGTAATTAACTGCTATATTCTTTTAATACACTCATTAAAGAAACTATTCTATTAGAGCTATTCTATTAAGTAAATAATCTTTTTTTGCCAATAATTACATTCTAGTTTTTATGCATGTAGCTTCTACTTAAACCAGAAAGTTTTCTGTTGTTGATTATTGTAAATGTGTAATTTCAAATGTCTAATTAACACTTTCAAATAGAAGAATAATTTTTTCTAAAGTGTCATGTGATAGTAATAGTTCAAGATCTACTTGAGCCCAAGAATTACTATGGTGTCTATTACTCTATTCATCCTAAATGTATTGAAACCTTTCTATATGCTAGGTAGTGTGCTAGGCAATATTAATTTTGGAAAATGTAGATACAGGCAAAAAGAATGTATGTGGAAAGTAATTATAAAAGGCAAAAGATACACTTTTTTTGGGTCTCCATAAAGGTTCACCTAAGGATCATGAACGTAATGGATGCAGATTATGTAAAAGTGATAAATATTGTGAGCCACATGACTATGAATACTGCTGCCCTTGTGATTGGCACCGCACAGAACATGATAGGCAACTCAATGAAGTAGAGAACAATATGAAGAAGTAAGTTTGTTTAAAAACTCATTTTTCCTGGCATGACTTATACACATACCTTTGGTTGAATTATTTCCACATAATCTTTCCTCACTTGTCTAGACTAGTCATATGTTTAACAAAACTTTTTTTCATTTCTGTTCGAAAACTTAGCTAACCTAGGAGATAGTAATGTAATAGTTATTCCAAGAGAAACTTGACTGTTCGGGATACTGTAAATTCACATTTCTTATTAAATGGGAGGAGATTGACTGAGATGATTTCAGAGTCTAAAATTGTCTGATTATAGTAATAACATATATATAATTTTTTTTTTCAGGAAAGCTTGCAGTTGTGAGGGATTCCCATTCCATGAGGTAATATCCAGTAATTCAACTGTATTAATTGTAGAAACTTTCTTAGAAGTTTAAGTCTCAATTCCTATTTTCTTTTTTCTTGCTAGGTTATTCAAGAATTCCTTTTAAACAAGGATAAATTGGTGAAGGTTATCAGGTACCAAAGACCTGATTTGTTATTGTTTCAGGTATCTGAAAATAAATTCTTGCTTTACCATATGAAGTTATATGCTGGTAAGATAGGAACAGGTATTCACTCTGATTGGTGTGAGAGGAGGTTTAAACTTAAGACAGGCAGCTCTTATATTTTTTCAGCATTTATTTCTAATCTCTCATTTGCCATACAGTAGCCATACTTTGCACACTATAAGACAAAGTACAGTTATGCTGTTTTAGAAGATGCCTTAATTAGCATACGTGGATATATTGCATCCAAGGATATTTTGGGGGAAGAGGGTTTAATAACAAGAGAATGTCAAGATCAAGTATATAATTATGGAAGGTAGTATCATTTACAAAAAACATTGAGATCTGAAATTAATGATCTAAATTTAAATTTGGACCATATTCCATTTACTGTGTGACCCTGGATGTGTATTATTCTCAAAATAGAAATAATATTATCTCATGAAGTCACCATGAGGATTAAATGAGATTATATTAACTCCTAATATAGTGGCTAGGGACATGGAGTGGTTCAATAAATTGCAACAGCTGGGTACTTACAAGTATTAATAATGGCAGCCAACATTTATTAGACATTAAAATTTGCTGTTATGTTTAACGCGTTACATGTAATCTCAGTCTTTATAATCTGTGAACTGGGTTATAATATTTTCACATTACAGATGGTAAAGCTGAGGCTAAGAGAGGTTAAGTGAGTTACCCAACATCTAAGAAATATCATCCTGGTGTTCAAACCGAGAGCCTTCACTCTTAATCATTGTACAATAATGATTCTTCTTTAGGAGGCTTATTCTTTCTAGAATATTCTCATTGATACTACTTTAACTTATGTTAATTCTAAAGGAAAAATTATTAATATCACCTGGGAGTGCTATTTGTCTCCAAGAGGTAACAAAATCTTGTTTTATTTTTATTATATTTACAGAGATTTACTCTTGAAAAAATGGAGTGGCCCAATCACTATGCATGTGAGAAATTGCTGGTACTTTTGACCCGTTATGACATGATAGAAAGAAAGCTTGGTAGCAGAAACTCTAATCAACTACAGCCAATTCGGTAATGTAAAGAACCGTATGGTGAAGATGGAGTTTTTACTTGAATATCTTATAATTAAAATATTCCTAATATCTTTAAGCTTGTTTTTGTAAAGGTGGAGGAAAGGCCTCCTGGAATATTAAAAGCTTATAATCAGAACAACATAGTAAGTCATGCTTTATCATACTTTTCTACTTCAAACACATAGTAATAATAGATTATAAAAAGAAACAAGCATAAAAGGATATAGCCAGCCATTATAAGACAACTGTTTCAGTGGACCAGGAAAGGAACAAACGTGTAAAGGTAATGCGGGACCTAAAACTGGTTTTGCACAGCTTTAAATTTAGAAGCCAGCAGTATCATCCAGGAGATAAATCACTTCAGAGAGAAAAAAAAAAAAAAACAGGGACCAAAAGTGCAAGATGTTGATGGAGTCAGACTTATTTCTTGAAACCCAGTAGGTAGAGTGGAATTTCTATGTTCCTATCAGGAGATAAGAGGCTGGGGTAGACAATAAAAAACTAACCAAATGCTGCCTGAAACCCAGAAAGCCTACTGGAAGTCATTCAAAAAGACTAGAGAGATAGAAGTGAAGACAGACAAAATATAAAAGAATTGAAGAAGAAAGCTTAACATATAAAGAAATACAATATTTTAAAAATCAAAAGTCATGAATTCACTTTAGATTAAGTTTTAAAACAGTCTGACAGGTTTTATGCAAGGGGTGAGTGTGGTTGGCCTTTCAGAATGCTAGAATCCTCAAAAAGATGAAGACATATGTCTGTAAGCAACAGAAGGCAAAATTATAAAAGTGTATGTAAATGGATGGATATAAAAAGTGAACTATTAGCTTAAAAATAGATGATGAAATAAAAAGCAATAAAGGGGACTCTAGGCTGAACTTGGTCAAAAAAAAATTAGTAATTTGGAAGAGAAATCTTTTCAAAGACTCTCATAAAAAATGCTTAAGAATAGTTTTGGATTAATTCCTAGAAGCTAATAAAAGAAAAGGTTGAAAAGTAATTTTGAGGCCGGGCGCGGTGGCTCAAGCCTGTAATCCCAGCACTTTGAGAGGCCGAGACGGGCGGATCACGAGGTCAGGAGATCGAGACCATCCTGGCTAACACGGTGAAACCCTGTCTCTACCAAAAAATACAAAAAACTAGCTGGGCGAGGTGGCAGGTGCCTGTAGTCCCAGCTACTCGGGAGGCTGAGGCAGGAGAATGGTGTAAACCCAGGGGGCAGAGCTTGTAGTGAGCTGAGATCCGGCCACTGCACTTCAGCCTGGGCGACAGAGCGAGACTCCGTCCCAAAAAAAAAAAAAAAAAGAAGAAAAGTAATTTTGAAAAGATGATGTCTGAGAGTTTTCCAAAATTTAAGACAGATAAAGTTATACTCCAAATTATAGTCACAATACATAAAATACCCAAGGCATATTGTAGACATCAACGATAAAAGGAGTATCTTAAAAAGTACCAAACCAATCAGGCAACAATCATCAATGGATGTTAAAACCATTAGATGAAAGATTGCTGGAGAGAAAGGATAGTCACAGTCTCAAGTACCACTCTACAAATTAATTACAAAGGAAAAATGATGTCTTCAAAAGTGGAGGAGTCCAGTGGACGTCAGTTTAACTAAATGATTAATTTCCAATAAAAGGACAATAGTCTGATTTCATATGCTTTCTAATATGTTAAACTGAGAAAGATACCACATTATATAATATTTTTGCCAAAAAAGCTTGAGCTAGGCAGGGCATGGTGGCTTGCACCTGTAATCCTAGCATTTTGGGAGGCTGAGGCCAGTGGATCGACTGAGCTCAGGAGTTCAAGACCCATCTCTTCCAAAAATACAAAAAAGTAGCCAGGCATGGTGGAGAGCACCTGTGATCCCAGCTACTTGGAAGGCTGAGTTGGGAGGATTGCTTGAGCCTGGGAGGTGGAGGTTGCAGTGAGCTGAGATCACACCACTGCACTCCAAACTGTGACAGAGTGAGACCCTGTCTCAAAAAAAATAAATAAATAAAATAAAGTTTAATCTGTATCTAATCATGAGGAAATACTCTAATGAATCCAAGTGAAAACCATTCTGTGGAGCTATTATGCTGGACTCTTCAAAAATGAAACAAAAAAAATCTAGGTAGTTTTTCTGGGTTAAAATAAAGAGACAACACAATTCGAGAAAAATGATCCTGATTGAATTCTGAATTGTTTTTAAGTCATAAAGGACCTTTTTTTTAGGACAATTGGGGAAATGTGAATATGGTCTGTATATTGTATCAGTGTTAAACTTCCAGAGTGTGATAGTTTTTTGTGGCAGTGTAGGGAAATACTCTACATAGGCTGCAGTATTTGGGGGCGATGTGCCATGAGACGTGTTTGCAACTAACTTGCAAATGGAGAAAGCAAATGTGATAAAATGTTAACAATTGATGAATCTCAGTAATAGCATGTGAGTATTCATTGTACTATTTCTGCAACTTTTATAAAGGTTTGAAATTTTTCAGAATAAACAGTTTGCTGGGAACTATCAAAGGAAAAAGATCAACTATCTGATAGCACACATCTTTCATAACAGTAATAGATGCCAGAAGATGCTGGAGTGATGTTTCAAAGTACCGAGTAAAAATAATTTACAACCTTGAAATCATTAAAACATCATTCATAGGAAAAGCGTTTTTAAACATATGAAGACTAAGAGAGTTTACCACTCATAAACCTTCCTTAAAAGTGCTGTTAAAGGGCTGGGCGTGGTGGCTTATGCCTGGATCAGCAGCACTTTGGGAGGCCAAAGCAGGCGGATCACTTGAGGCCACGGGTTCTAGACCATTCTGGCCAACGTAGCAAAAACCCCTCTCTACTATAAATACAAAACATTAGCTGGGCGTGGTAGCACACGCCTGTAATCCCATCTACTTGGGATGCTGAGGCACAAGATCTCTTGAACCCAGGAGGCAGAGGTTACAGTGAGCTGAGATGGCATCACTGCACTCCAGCCTGGGCAAACACAGCAAGACTCAAAGAAAAGGATATTTTCTTTTTTAAAGTGTTGTTAAAGGATATACGTCAGCAAGAAAAAAAATGAACACAGAGGGAAGATGTGAATTACAAGAAACAGTGGTCAGCCCAGGAATTGATTAAAACATTTGGATAATTTAATAAACTGACTAGAAAAAATTATATATATAAATATTTGTATAGTATGTAATGATTAATACATGATGATGATGATGATGATGATGATGATAAACCAAAACTCCCAAAGTATGCATTCAAACACCTGCTAGAAATATAATCTGTCTTCCAAACCAGCACAATTAAAATAAGAAAGTAAAACTATCAAACCAAAAGAATACAGGAAGAAGGAAGGTGGAAGGAACAAAGAAAAAGCTGGTGACAGCAAACAAAGTAAGATGCATGAATGAATCCAGCAGCTATATCAGTAATCACCAAAAATGTAAGCAGATTAAACTCACATATTAAAAGACGTATTATATTGGATAAGTAAATAAAACTCAGCAATATTCAGCTTATAAGGTACATGTACAATAATACTACACAGAATTTGAAAATAAAAGAGACTTAAGAACAGTTAGTAGGAAAATACTGTACTTACCAAAGTAATATAACAAACTTTAAAACAAAAATCATTATTGTGGAAGTGAGGAACACTGCATAATAAGGTAAGAAACAATTGACTTAGAAGATCTAATAATAATAAACTCTGTGTACCTAACAATATTATCTTTTGAATAAACTAGTCAAAGGACTAGGCAGTAATTCCTTTAAATGTTTTCACCTGGGGGGGAAAAAAAACTATGGAAATTATTCAGGTTACAAATGGAAAATTTCCAAATATCTTTTGCAATTAGACTTCATTAAATGAATTTGTTTTTCAGAATTGTTAAGACTCGAATCAGAAATGGAGTTCATTGTTTTGAAATAGAATGGGAAAAGCCTGGTATGTATTCACTTTAAGCAAAATATTCCATTTATAATATTTGACCATGTATGTCTAGTAAATATTGTACGTGTGTGTGAAAAATAAAGATGAAACCCATCACATGCACCACAGGTTGATTTCATAGTTTGCCTGTGTTATTTTAGATAGGTTTTGACTAATAGTAAACATGATAAACTTTGATTTTATTTTAATGTCCTAATTTGACATTTCTTTTATAATGTTTAAGGAAGTAATGCTGAAATAATTTTTATTTATATTTCTCAAATATGCTTTTACAAATGCTCTGGTCATTCAATGTCATGTATAAGTCCATCTGAAAAAATTGAGATTGCTAAAAAACCCCTGGGATACACTTCCTTTCCTTTTTTTTTTTAACCCTGCTTAGTTTTCAGTGGGAATTTTTTATTGTCAAATTATTCTTATTTTTGCTACAGATAGAATTACAGTGAACTCTGAATTAGCTCCCAAACTGGAGATAGTGAAACACAGATAATTTAAAATGGAAAATGACACCAAGTTGATTTCTGTTTGGCTTTGAAATTAAACTGTTTGATCATATTTGAGAGAACAGGTTTGTCCAATGAAAGTTTAAGCTGTAGGTAACTTTGAAGAATGAAATTACAGAGAATTAGATAAATCATTCCAAGCAGTAAGAGGAAGATAGAATGTTGAAGAATTTTGAAAAGTATTTAGAAACAGTTACACTGACTAGTATATTTTCAGGAAAGAAAATGATATTAATTCAGTTTGGCAATGCATCTCTCCTGTCAAGAACTGAGGATCAGATACCCATTTTCACTGATCCTCGTGGGAGCTATTACAGGAGAAAATGTACTCCAAGCTAGTTTAACTAAGGAACACTTTTAAAATCACTCATTCTCTTTGTTTCTGCTTTAAACTTATCAGTATTTTCTTTATAATTTGGCTTATTTTATAGTTTTGCCCACATATAAACCCAAGAATCTAGTGTACTGTTTGTAAATACACTGTACTGTAAATTAACATATGAACATTTTTATTTTCATTTATTAATTACTTGTAAGTCCAGTTAGATTGGGCTTGAGACATTGATACCCTCTGAAACAACAATCTGGGAAGTAGTAATACTTTTTTTTTTTTTTTTTCTTGAGACGGAGTCTTGCTCTGTTGCCCAGGCTGGAGAGTGCAGTGGTACCATCTTGGCTCACAGCAACTTCTGCCTCCTTGGCTTAAGTGATTCTCCTGCCTCAGCCTCCCGAGTAGGTGGGGTTACAGGCACCTGCCATCACGCCTGGCTAATTTGTATTTGTAGTAGAGATGGAGGTTTGCCATTTTGGCCTGGCTGGTCTCGAACTCCTGACCTCAGGTGTTCCACCCGCTTCGGCCTCCCAAAGTGCTGGGATTACAGATGTGAGCCACTGCGTCCGGCCTGGAAAGTAGTAATGCTTTTGATGACCCTTTCAGTTTTGTTCTTTTCAGAAGCCATCACTAAAGAAAGCTGATGTTGAGTTTTAGGAAGCTATTTCATTTCTTGCCTGGAATTTTAACACTTACTTAACTGAATTAAACCAACTAACCTTACCTAAACAAAGTTTTCTATTCTTTCAGCTACTGCTACCATCTCAGAATAAGAGAATTCAAAGTTCTAATTTAGAAAGACTCTCCAGCTATTGCCAGGCAAAAAGAAAATAAATTATGTACTGCTATCAACAGATTGTTAGAATATAGGTGTTATAAAGCAAGATTTGCAGTGAATAGTTCATTTGTGAATGACTTATTTTACCTGGTAAACCTAGTTACCTGGAAAGATTGAAGTTTTTTTTTTGTTTTTTTTTTTTAGATGGAGTTTTGCTCTTGTTGCCCAGGCTGGAGTGCAGTGGTACGATCTCGGCTCACTGCAACCTCCACCTCCCGGGTTCAAGTGATTCTCTTGCCTCAGCCTCCCGAGTAGCTGGGATTACAGGCACATGCCAGCACACCTGGCTAATTTTTGTATTTTCAGTAGAGATGGGGTTTCACCATGTTGGTCGGGCTGGACTCGTGTTGGTCAGGCTGGTCTCGAATTCCTGACTTCATGATCTGCCTGCCTTGGCTTCCCAAAGTGCTGGATTACAGGTGTGAGCCACCAAGCCTGGCCAATTGGATTTTTTAAAAATGTGTAATTAAGGATGCTTTGCTGTATTTTTAATCTTTTAGAACATTATGCTATGGAAGATAAACAACATGGAGAATTTGCTGTGCTAACAATAGAAGAAGAATCATTGTTTGAAGCAGCATATCCTGAGATCGTTGCTATTTACCAAAAACAAAAGTTAGAAATTAAAGGGAAGAAACAAAAACGTAAGTTTTGGGTTTGATAGCTATTTAGACCACATGCAAATGTTATAGAAGAGCCACCTCTTCTGTTTGAATCTACTCTGTCTAAATTTTACTGAAAAATCTACAAAATCAAGAGTCAAGAATTATATTCTTCCTTGTCTTCACATACTTTCTTTTAAAGCTGAAAAGCCAGGAATAAAACATTCTGCTCTGTCTACTAACTTAACCAAGTGTTAATAATAATAGTTATACTGACCAATTGGTCAGCAGCTACTGTTTATAGCATATTCGGGTTTTAAATACATTTTCTTCATTTCCCAGAACTCAGTGAGGAAAACAGCTCAATTGTTTTCAGAGGGAAATATTTTATAATCTAGGAATGCACTGAGACCAAAAAAAGCCAAAAAAATTCATATAGATTTCTCTCTGAACTGTTTATTTATTTGTTTTTACCCAAGTTAAAGCAAAGAAAATAAATGTTGATTATACGTATTTTTTTTTTCAGGTATTAAGCCTAAAGAAAATAATTTGCCAGAACCAGATGAAGTAATGAGCTTTCAGTCACACATGACTTTAAAACCCACATGCGAAATCTTTCATAAGCAGAATTCCAAGTTAAAGTTGGGGATTTCCCCTGATTCTGCATTACCACAGGAATCTATATCTGCCTCGCTGAATAGCTTGCTTTTACCTAAAACTACTCCGTGTTTGAATGTACAAGAACAGTTCGTGTCTTCTCCAAGACCTCTGGCTATACAGATTAAAGCTGTCAGTAAGTCTCTAATTTCAGAATCTAGTCAACCCAGTACCTCATCTCGTAATATATCTGTGATTGCTGATCTACACTTGAGCACTATTGACTGGGAAGGTACATCTTTTAGTAATTCTCCAGCTATTCAAAGGAATACTTTTTCTCACGGTTTAAAATCAGAAGTTGAATCAGAGCTATCAGCCATCCCTGGTGGCTTTGAAAATATCCCAGAACAACTGTCATGTGAATCAGAAAGGTATACTGCAAACATACAGAAAGTGTTGGATGAGGATTCTGATAGGATTAGTCCTGAAGAGCATCTACTTTCTGGCATTACTGATTTATGTCTTCAGGATTTGCCTTTAAAGGAACGAATATTTATAAAATCATATCCTCAGGATAGTCTACAACCAGATGTCAACCTGAAAACTTTGTCCATACTTAGTGTAAAAGAACCTTATATTGCTAACAGTGGTTCTGATTGTACATCACATCTTTCAAAGGATCTTCCAGGAATTCCCTTGCAAAATGAATCCAGAGACTCTAAAGTTCTAAAAGGAGACCAGCTGCTTCAGGAAAACTATAAAGTCAATACTTCTGTACCTTATTCTGTCAGTAACACAGTAGTAAAGACCTGCAATGTTAGACCACCAAATACTGCTTTAGATCATAGTAGAAAAGTTGATATGCAAACCACTCAGAAAATTTTAATGAAGAAGAGTGTTTGCCTTAACAGACATTCCTCTGATGAACAAAGTGCCCCAGTGTTTGGGAGAGCTAAGTACACAACTCAAAGAATGAAGCACAGTTCTCAAAAGCAAAATACAACCCAGTTCAAAGAAAGTGGCCACAACAAGTTGGGTAGCCCTAAGATACATATTAAAGAAAGTGAACAGTGTGTCAGGTCTTATAAAACAGCTGAAAATGAAGAAAGCTGGTTCCCAGATTCAGCAAAAAGTTCTTTGAGTTCTCTACAATGTCATAAGAAAGAAACCAACTCTGTTACTTGTTTGGATAGTCCTCTTCCTTTACGCCAGAGATTAAAACTAAGATTCCAAAGCACTTGAAAGGAACTTTAAAACACTTAAGTATAACTTATTATTTTAGTTCTTCAGCAATAGCAGAGACAGAGGGAAGGTATCTAGTTCATGTGTGGTAAAAATTTTCATGTTCTCTATGTCATGAAACACCATTTTAATCAAAATTGTGATTTTAAAAATGTCACCTAAAACTCGGGTTTTAAAAGACCCTCTGTATTGAAAACTTCTGATAATGCATGTCATTATTATGTCCTTATTATTCCTTAATTGTGGTTTTAAAATATTGGTATAGTACTTGACAGAGTAAATGCTTCATCTCTTTGTTCATTTTTACTTTTTCTTCCACAAGCCTCTAAAGTATTTATATTCCAGCTTGTTCCCAGGAGGATAATTCTTTATACTTCTTTGCATTCTTTTAAGGCCTTGCAAGGTCTTCCATTATAACTCTCTTTCCTAAGAGTTATTTTCTCCCTAAGTGTGAAGATACCTTTAGTGTGCTCTTCCACCTTGGAAGGCCTTGGAAGTCTTCCATTATAACTCTTTCCTGAGAGTTATATTCTCCCTCAGTGTGAAGCTACCTTTAGTGTGCTCTTCCACTTTTGGTGTCTTAGTCTCTTTTTTGAGGGGCAAAAAGAGAAAAGGAGAGAAGATGTCAGTATGTTTAGTAAAAATCATGCTTGTAATGGCTGAATAAACTGAGCAAAGCCCAGAAGTTCACACGTATATCAAGTGGAAGAAGATTTGGAAAATCAAATGTAGGATCACATAGCTAACTAATAATCCTGTGGGAATCAGTTTTCTTGCCTGCTAATTTTTTTATTTTTCTATTTTTTCCTTCTGTAGCACTTTTCCCCCTTTTGTTTTAAATCTATGCAATATTGACTTTAATACCACCAAATATTAAATCTTGCATTAATTTAGGTCGCACTCAAAAATTCTAGAGAGGTATCCAGATTGAGGAGGAAAATTGTCTCTGCAGATGACAAGATTGTATGTATCAAAAATTCTAAGAAATCCACTAGAAAACTATTAAAACTGATAAAATGAGTTCATCAAGGTTGTAGAATACAAGACCAATTGTGCAATGATCATTGTATTTTGTTTGTGTTTGTTTGTTTGTTTTTTGAGACGGAGTCTCACTCTGTTGTCAAGACTGGGGTGTAGTGGCACCGTCTTGGCTCACTGCAACCTCTGCCTCCCAGGTTCACACAATTCTCGTGCCTCAGCCACCTGAGTAGCAGGAATTACAGGTGTGTGCCACCATGCCTGGCTAATTTTTAGTATTTTTAGTAGAGATGGGATTTTCCCATGTTGGTCAGGCTAGTCAACTCCTAGCCTCAAGGATCCACCCATCTCGGCCTCCCAGAGTGCCGGGATTACAGGTGTGAGCCACCATACCCAGCCTTAACTGTATTTCTGTACACCTCTAAGTAAATGGAAATACATTCCATGTTGATGAATCAGAAGACATGAGATGACAATACTCCCCAAACTGATCTACAGGTTAAATGTAATTCCTATTAATTCCAGCTGGTTTCTTTGCTGATTATAAAATTCATATGGAAATTTCAGAAACACAAGAAGAATCTCGAAAAAATTTGAATGACTCACCCTTCCTGATTTTAAGTATATAAACTACAGTAATGAAGAATGTGTTGTACTGGTATAAAGGTAGACGTATAGGTCAACATAGATCAATGGCATAGAATTGAGAGTTCAGAAAAAAGCCCTCACGTTTATGGTCAGTTGATTTTAAACCAGAGTGCCAAGACAATTCAATGGGAAAACAAAACTGTCTTTGAACCAACTGTCTTCTGGATCTATTGGATATCTACGTAAAAAAGAATGACATTTGATTCCTACTTCACATGATATTTAACAAGTAACTTAAAATGGATCAAGGACCTAAATGTAAGAGCTACAGCTGTAAAACAGAAGAAAACATAGACATAAGTCTGTGACTTTGGATTAGGCAAGGATTTCTTAAATATACCCAAAACATAGGCAACAAAAGAAAATACACAAACTGGACTTCATCAAAACTAAAAACTTGTTTGAAATGGTACCATCAAGAAAGTGAAAAGACAGCTTACAGAATGGGAGAAAATATTTGTAAATCATAAATATGGTAAGGGACTTGTATCTTAGAGGGATGTATATAAAGAACTCATAACTCAATTATAAAAAGACAACTTCAAAATGGGCAAAATAACAGGCATTTCTCCAAAGAAGAAATACAAATGGCCAATAAGCACATTTAAAATTGTTCAGTACTATTAGTCATCAGGAAATTGCAAATCAAAGCCACAAGATGCCCAATAGAATGTCTGCAATCAAAAAGATAATAACTAGTATTGATGAGGATGTGGAGAAATTGGAATTCTCATAACATGCTGGTAGGAATGTAAAATGGGGCAGCCACTTTGGAAAAAGTCTGGTATTCAAATGGTTAAATGTAGAGTTAATATCCAGCAGTTCCACTCCCAGGTATATACCCAAGAGAAATGAAAACATACATCCACATAAAAACCTGTGCACAAATGTCCATAGCGTCATTATTCATAATAGCCAAAAAGTGGAAACAATCCCAATTCCAGAATGAGGAATGGGAAAAACTAATGTGTATTAGCTACTGTGTGCTAAGCATTCAACTAGATTCTTTACAAACCTTGTATCGTCTCAACAGCTTTTTAAGGACTGTATTACAATGTTTTGTATATTCAGAGAGAAAAACGTTGCTAAAACATTCTTCCAAGGTTCTGCTTATTCTGATTTGTTCAGTCGTAGCTGTGATAGTTTAGGACCATCTAGACCAGGTAAATAAAATATCTAGAGGCATTCTTGAGATTGTATGAGATGAAAATAATAATTAGTTGGGAGTGGCCAGTCTAGGTTCATTTTGCTATATAGCTCAGGTGTCCCCAGGCTGTGGACAGGTACCAGTCCATGACCTGTCAGGACAGCCTGCACAGCAGGTGGTGAGCGGCATGCAAGCAAGAATCACCGCCTGAGCTCTGCCTCCTGTCAGATCAGCAGTGGCATTAGATTCTCATAGGAGCTCGAACCCTTATTGTGAACTACGCATGCAAGGATCTAGTTTGCGCACTCCTACTGAGAATCTAATGTCTGATGATACGAGGTGGAACAGTTTCATCCCACAGCCATCTCACCCGCATCGTCCATACAAAAATTGTTTTCCATGAAAGTGGTCCTTGGTGCCGGAAAGGTTGGGGACCGCTGATACAGCTAAACAGGCGTAAGTGTAAAATTATACTTTCTCCTCCTCAAGTTCTCTGTTTTCATTGTCCACGTTATACCAATTCTTTTTAAAGCATTCCATGTTCCTGTTCCTTGGTGTGGTCATGTTACCGCTTGTTTATCAAATTTTACAAGTTGCTGCTTACGTATTTGCTAACCACTTCATTGTCTTGTTGAGGATGCCTTGCTTCCCTTTGAAATACTCTGCCAAAGATCTGCCTCCAGCTGCTAGGATCCTGTAATTGGTTTCTTTCTGATGGCTCCATCCTAAGGCCCTGCTCTGGCCTAACTACTTTGGGCTTTGTGTAATCAATCTTAAGTTCTTGGCGGTTTTTCTTTTAGATTTTTTTTTTCTGTATAAAATCTCTATCGGGCGATGCATGGTGGCTCATGCCTGTAATCCCAGCACTCTGGGAGGCTGAGGTGGGTGGATTGCTTGAGGCCAGGAGTTCAAGACCAGCTGGGCCAACATGGCAAAACCCCGTCTCTACTAAAAATACAAAAATCAGTGGGGCCTGGTGGCGTGCATCTGTACTCCCAGCTACTGAGGAGGCTGAGGCAGGAGAATCACTTGAACCTAGGAGGCAGCGGTTGCAGTGAGCTGAGATGGTGCCACTGCACTCCAGGATGGGTGAAAAAGTGTCTCAAAAAAATTAAAATTTAAATTAAAAAATATATAATCTCTGTCTTCTAGATTTTATAATGAGGACTGTACTTTTTCCTTTTGGGTAGCATGGCTTGAGCGATCTTGTCAGGCATACCTAGCTTCAGATTCTTTTCTGCTAACAGATTTTCTCTGAGACCCTGGAGACATTTTCTGACTTTTCTGAGACTCATTTATTCAAATGTTTATGTGACAGGCATTGTGCTGGGCCCTGGAGATACAGTGATCAATGGTATCCTATAAGGTTGTTTTGGTATCTGTCAAGTCGCTGCCACCATTGACACATTGTACGGACTCAGTCAATGGTAGCTGTGTCCGGTACCATCATTTGGAAAGAGCACTATCAGATTTTGGATTCAAATTGAATGCAGCCAAGCACTGCCTTTTGGTAAAAAGTGGACACAGTAACGCTAGCAGGAGGCAGTGTGAGGGTGGGAGATGTGTTTTCAGAAGAACGAAACTCTAGCATCATCACACAAGGGATCCTAATGTGGCATTTGAGCTACTGGAAAAAATGTGCTTGCTTAAATATAATTTGGTAACTAATATTCATCTGATCACCTATCACATTTTTGAGCACCCATTTTGAGCAAGGTTCTTAGGCTTTTCTATGTATAACAGCCAGCTGGAGGCCCAGTAAGTTTAAAATTTTTCTAGGTCACTCAACTAGAAAAGGTTAAAGCTGGGACTAGAACTCAGATCTCCTAATTCGTGAGTGAAAACGATTCTCTGTATTTATGTTTCCACACATCATTCAGTTCTTGACTCAAATATCATCTCAGAGAGTCCTAATCTTTCTATCTCCTGACATTATAAATGTTGAGTTTAGGGTTTTGTTTTGTTTTTTTTTTCATTGTTTCCCAAACTAGAATGCAGACTTGATGAGGCCAGGGATTAAGTCCTTTCTGTTCACAGAATTCTGGAACAGTGTTTGGCACAGTAACTGCTAGATGCATGAATGACAATTCTGCACAACCCGCCAGCCATGGAGCCTGTACCAGCAGTGGCTGCACTTAACCTTGCAGAATCTGGTCTTAGTACTTCAGCATGGCTCACAAGGCTGAGGCAGCCTGGCCCCAACTTGTCTTTTCAGCTTCATGCATTCATAGTCATGAACCTTGGCTCTAGCCACCTAAGACCATTTGTTATTCCCTGCATGGATGTCTGCCTGAAATGCTTGCTGCTAAGGCTAGATAAACCTCATCTGTTAAGGACCAGCTCACATGTCATAACTTTCTAATCCCAAGCCGAATTAATTGCTCTATATGTGTCCCCAAAGAAATTACCCATACATTCATCATAGTATTTATCACATTCATTCATTTGTTCCACAAATACTAGCTGATGCCTACCATGTAGGAGGCACAATATTCCTTGTTTAAAAAGGCCTCTATCTCTCCCTCGGATAAGACTAAGATCTCTTTGAGCACAGTAATCAAATCATTTCTGTTCACTTACCCCCCAGATGCCTGCCCAGGGTTTGACTCTTCTGCCTCACCAACTGTTTTATTTACTCATCGAGATTCAGTGTAAACATGGTCTTCTCTAAAAAAGGCTTCTGTTGCTTCTCTGGATCGCTGCTAGTCCCCATAGACTTCTAAAATATTACCTGTCTATAGTTTGGTGTTGGGTTACATTTTTTGTTGTCCACACCAGACTGCACATTCTCAGGGCAGAGAAACCATATTGTACTTCTGAATCTATAGCACCCAGCAGGGGGATTGGCACAGAAAGTGTCCAGTGAGGCCGGGCATGGGGGCTCACACCTATAGTCTCAGCACTTTGGGAGGCCGAGACAGGCGATTGCCTGAGATCAGGGGTTCGAGACCAACCTGGCCAACATGGTGAAACCCCATTTCTACAAAAAATACAAAAATTAGCCGGGCGTGGTGGTGGGCACCTGTAATCCCAGCTACTTGGGAGACTGAGACAAGAGAATCACTTGAACCCGGGAGGCAGAGGTTGCAGTGAGCTGAGACTGTGCCATTTCACTCTAGCCTGGGCAAGAAGAGCGAAACTGTCTCAACAAAAGAAAAAAGAAAGTGTTAAGTGAATGGGTGCTGATTGACTGGTGGTGATTTCAGGGTCTTAGTTCTAAATTTCTCTGTGGAGAGAGACCAAATCTAACTGGGTGGATTAGCTTGATACCTAGTCACTTTAGCCACCTTAAGATGCACTGCCAAGATGCTTGCTTTCTGAAGGTGAAGAGTCTAAATCAACGCTGTTCCTGTTCTGCTGGTAGCACTTAGGGTAAAACAGCTTAAATAGTATTACTGAAGGCAGTCTCCTTTCATCTATGTATTAACGTGGCAATGTTTATCACCTCCTTAGCCAAGCAAAGCTTTTATCAGGCTCAGCTAACAGCTTGCATTAGCCTCTTTCAGGAACTTGCCACATTGCCTGTAAACTGACGTGCTGCAGAGTCAGCCCCACCAATTTTCCAAAACGGTGGGACTCTTTTTGATGATTTCAAAATAGATAGTTTAGTTAGCCCCAGGCCAGATAAATTCACTAAGTTGTCTGTTTGGCAGTGGAGGGGAGAGTCATCAGCAAAGTAGGCTGACCCTTCTGTGGGCAGAATGAATATTTTGCTAATGTGTAGAAGAATTCCTTTTGTAAGCACCAAAGAACTTTAATAAGGATTGTCTGAGTTTCCTCAGCATTATTCTGTTCCAAGACCCAAAAAGGAAAATAACCTCCCAAAATGGTAAAAACTGCTTGTATATTTAGAATTCTCTGATCAAAGGCCTAATGAAAAGATTCTATAGTGTTTGCATCATTGTAAGTTAAATCTTCATCTACCACCCAACTGATACCTGCCTTTCTGTGTGTGAAGTTAGAAATGGCTGTTCTTTAATAAATGCTTTCGATCTGAAAGTGAGAAAGTGATTTATGAAACACCCAGGTGAGGGGAGACTACAAGTCCCTTTGCCTTTTAGTTTTCAAGCAATACCGGTTACAGTAACTGCTCTGATGTAATTATTGCTAACATTTACATTTTTATTAAACTGAAAATGCTAACTGTGAATGCCAGATGTCAGAAGCCTTATTTTACATAATTGTCCAAACACAGACTAGGCGCTGTGAAGGCCCCACAGCTTCACAGCTGGGATAGTTCTATGGGAGGTGTCAAAGGACTGGGTACAACCAGGTCTACATCTTCTGAAACAAACCGAAGGACATTTTCTTAAACCTGAGAGTCTCTGGTCTGAGAAAGTGTCTTGGTTCTGAGAGACTAGCTACACTGGGCAAACCTCCCCTGGCTTCACTTCCTTCTGTCTTTACTCTCAATCACATTTGAGGATACATATCAATATATATGAAACGTATATCAATATATAAATTTAGCATTACTGATGTCTTTAAGATGTGTTCCATTATAATCTGTATAATTTTTTGAGAAGGGAATTGTCTACTTATGAAGAAAAAAGAGACAAAGCTCATTGGGCACTAATGAATATAAGTGAGCTTTTACAGTTTCAAAAGTCTGTTATGCAAAGCATTAGTGAATCTTGGGAAAAGACAAACGATGTATATTAAATGTTTATGTGCCACACACCTAATTGTTAAAATTTCTCATCTATGCCCCACAAAAACTAAGAGGGTCAAGTGTGGTGGCTCATGCCTGTAATCTCAGGACTTTGGGAGGCTGAGGCGGGCAGATCACTTGAGGTCAGGAGTTCAAGACCAGCCTGACCAAAATGGTGAAACCCTGACTCTACTAAAAATACAAAAATTTGCTGGGCGTGGTGGCAGGTGACTGTAGGTGGAGGTTGCAGTGAGCCAAGATCATGCATTCCAGCCTGGGTGACAGAATGAGACTCAGTGTCAAAAAAAAAAAAAAAAGAAAAAAAAAAAAATACTGAGAGGCAAGCACTGTTATCCCCTATTTGCATTTGAGGCTAAGAGAGGTTAAGGAACTTATCCAAGGTCAACATCTAGTAAACAGCAGGACCAAGATTTTAACTCAGAGCTACTCTAACTCCAAAGTTCCATCGCTGTCTCTCCACTCTTTGTTTCTTTGGAAAAAGTTAAGACTTTTTCTGTGAACCCCACATCTCTCTGAGTCTGTGGCACTTTTAAAGAACCCACTCATCAGAGAGATGCAATAACCTCTAGTAGATAACGATTTCTAGAAAACTGACTAGTAAATAAGAGTAGTTCAGAGTCCCAGAAAAGCTGTCTTGTGAACACTCAGGAAATTATCACAGAATTTATTTTAATTTTCAGAATTAAAAAATAACTATTAGACTGGGCGTGGTGGCTCACGCCTGTAATCTCACCACTTTAGGAGGCTGAGGTGGGCGGATCACCTGAGGTTAGGAGTTTGAGACCAGCCTGACCAATATGGAAAAACCCCGTCTCTACTAAAAATACAAAAAATTAGCCAGGCATGGTGGCACATGCCTGTAATCCCAGCTACTCCGGAGGCTGAGGCAGGAGAATCGCTTGAACCCGGGAGGCAGAGGTTGCGGTGAGCTGAGATCACGCCATTGCACTCCAGCCTGGGCAACAAGAACAAAACTCCATCTCAAATAAATAAATAAATAAAATAACTATTAAAGTCAACATTGTAGGAGGCTGGGAGTTTTCATATGTGAGGAAGGAATGAAGATGAGGGGGAGAGGCAGAATTCCAGTCATTTCATTACCCTCCAAAGCTCTAACCGCAGGGATGAGTCCTCTGAGGACTAGGCCATCTGCAAGTTCTTAGTGGTGCATGAGGTAAGAGTGTCTCTTTTTTAGTGTTCATGTCTTAGTTGAATCACCTTTGCACGGTACCTGCAATGAGCCAGGCCCTGTGCAGATCATGTTAAGTACACTTTTTCTTCTCTTGAAATCAGTCCAGGGAAGGAAAGCAACATGCCTGAGGTTACACTTACTACACAAATCTCCCAGTTGCCTTTGGAGTAGCAGTGCTACCTCCAAAGGGCAAGTACCGTCTTGCAGGAACTACTAAACAGCCTTCCAATTGATCTTCCTGCTTCAGAACGCTTGTGCCTTTCTGTTGTGCACATACCAGCGAGATTATTGAAAACGCAAATCACATTCTAACCACCCCCTGTGTAAAAGCATCCCATGGCTTCTCATCACCCTCTGTAAATCCCAGCCTCCTCAGCAGCTGTGATTACCTGTCTCCCTCACCTCACCCTCTGTCGCTTCCCCTTGCTCCCCTGGCCCTTGGCACATGGCTTGCTTTCTTTCCTTAAACACACTAAGCTCACTCTACACCCTGGCTCCTGCCCTTGCTGCCCACTCTGTGTGGACTTCCCACAGACCTCTGGATGGTAAGCTCTTTATCACCACCCGGGTCTTAGCTTCTTGGCTAGTCCTTTTGTGATCACATTAGCTAAGTAGCCACCTCCCACTCCTGCCACCACTCCTTTACACTTCCGTCTCACCCTGTATTATTTTCTTTTCAACTTATTAGATTTTTTCTCTTTGTCTCCTGTCACTAGAGTAACAGCACAAGAGAATAAACTTTGCTTTACTCTTTGTTATATTCCCAGAGCTTTGAACAATGCCTAACATGTAGTATGCATTTAATACATACTTGTTCAATGAATAGAGTTAACTTTTCTTTTTTCTTTCTTTTTTTTTTTTTTTTTGAGGTGGAGTCTCACTCTGTTGCCCAGGCTGGAGTGCAGTGGTGCGATCTTGGCTCACTGCAAGCTCCGCCTCCCAGGTTCACGCCATTCTTCTGCCTCAGCCTCCCAAGTAGCTGGGACTACAGGTGCCCACCACCACACTCAGCTAATTTTTATATTTTTAATAGAGATGAGGTTTCACCATGTTGGCCAGGATGCTCTTGATCACCTGACCTCGTGATCCGCCTGCCTCGGCCTCCCAAAGTGCTGGGATTACAGGCATGAGCCACCACGCCAAGCCATAAAGTTAGCTTTTCAACCCAAATCTATCTAAAGACAAAGCCCATGCTTTGACCACGAACATGCTGCAATTTTTTATTGAATTCTTAAGATGGATTTAGTCCTGGGATAGGCATACTGCTGAGTATACGGGAAAACAGCTGCTCCTTCCCTTCCAGATGTTTATAACTTAGCTGTGATGCCAGACTTATGTATTCTTGAGATAACAAATACAGTAAGTGCTGAGAGAAGGGAAATGTATCAGAGGGCACCAGAATGTAGAAGAGAGTGGTCAGTGAAGATCCAGGTGGTCCTTATAGGGCCTCCTAGAGCTGAGAAGCTTGATAGGAGCCTTTTATGGTAGATGCCAGTTAGTGGGAGGGTAAGACTTGTCAGGTCTTGGATGAGACTTAGAGAATCAGTGAGTTTATCCAGGGAGGAGTCGTTAATGACATGTGTTTTAGGGCATTCCAGAGAGGGACGTTTGCTAGATACTTTTTTCTGGAAAGAAAACCTCACTCTTCACATACAAGTATAGTTTTATGAGAAAATAACGCGGGCAAGAGAAGAGGAAAGGAGGAAAGAGAAAGCAAGGCACTGAGGTTTCTTTCTCACTCTGGCCGTGGTTGTGGTAGGGGCAAGATGGATCGAGACTGGCACACAGTGAGTGCTAGATAATTATTGGCCCACTTACTCTTGAAGGTCTCCTCTGTGGGATTTGCCTGGAATTCCACACTGTCTCCAGAAATAAATTGCCAACTGTGGAACTTAGGAGGCTACCTCTTTAGGACCAGCAGTAAGGCAAAGCTGCTGTGCAGCATACTCTGCCTAAGTGATTGGACTGCACAGACCGTTGGCCATTGGAAGAGACTGCAGAGTTTCTCAGAGGGCCACAGCTGACCATCATGAGGATTGCTCCTATCATGGCTCCCAGTAAAGGATAGAGCAAGGAGACCCCTGAGAACTAAGTTGTCAGCCAGTGAAGATGACTTACTATGCTCAGAATTAACATTCATCCATCCACCCCCGACCCCCGCCACACCTTCCATCCATTCAAGAAGCAAATACTCTATGCCAAGAGTCTTGCAAACTATAATAGGAGCTATCATAAGGGTTAGTTTCCTTTCCTTGAGGAACTCATGGTCTACTCATAAAGAAAACCATATGCTGTTAGTTTCTTAACTCTACCCATGTTTCCAGGGCAGAGTTGAATAAAAGATTTATCACATACCCAGGCTTGGCCACAAAACCACACCACAACAAACCAAAACACTCCATGAAGGGAAAGACTAATGAACCTTCCCACCCCCCACCCCTCAAGCCCTTTTCAGAAAGGTGATAATGAAAGATTTGGTCTCCACTGAGTCACAACAGGATTTGCATTTTAAAGTTTGACAGATCTTTATAGACCTTTTGATCTCTTTTCAGCTCTCTACCTACCCACCCCAGCCTTGCTGCCTCCTCCCAAACCCCCATCAATTCTCTACCCTGTACAAGCTATAAGCTTCAGAAATGATGGTCCCAGGTCCAGAGGCCTCTAGGGTATGTGCCCTGGTGTAATGTGCTCCTAGCCATATAGCTCCTATTTATTGAATACCAACTATATATCAAGCACTTTTCTTCCTAACCCGCACAATCACCCTGCAAGATTCATATTATTTACCTTTTTTTAAGTGAGGAAGAAAATGAGGCTTGGAGGTTAAATAACCTGCTCCAAATCACTAATAAAAAGTAGGAGCGACAGAACTAAAACCTAGGTCTGTGCACCGCCAAACCTATAACCTTTTCGTTAAGCCACACTGACTCCAATAGACAATACTGGTTATTGTAGGCTATTGTAACTAAGATCCTTCTTGGAAAAGGTAATCCTGCATTCCAGTTTTCTTGCAGGTGTTATTCTGGAAATAGCCCAATAAATGTCACAATTTGATTTACTCCAGGACAAACTTGCAGCTGTCTTTTCTTTTAGAGCTCTTCTTGAGCTCTTTTTCCTCTCTTTCTACTCGTCTTTCACACAGACCACTGCAGCCCGACAGCTGCATGTCTTGGTTTGGGACCGTTATCTGCAGCCTCCTGGGCTCTGTGGAACGGAGTCTGTCCAACCCAGAGAAAGCCTATTGGAAACAAACTCAGAGTCTCAGATACTTATATTTTTGCAGCTAGAGGGAACCCAGAGAGCCATCTAAAAAACTGAGTTTCAGAGAATGACTATTGCAAAATAACTGGTATCAGATTTACTAAAATACTACAGCTTTGCTATGTTAAAGTAAAAGAAGGAAATGAGTCACATTAACGAATATTTCAATGTGCCTGGTGCTTTATCTCATTTAATCTTCACTACAACCCAGTGAGGCAAAATTACTATCCTTGTGCTCCAGATGAGCCCTGACTCAGAGAAATAACTGACTCTACAGTGATAGCTGGCAAGACCAGGACCTCAGGTAACCGCAGAGAGCACAGACCCTTTCCCACACCGTACGGTGGGCGTGAAAAGGCACACAACCAATATGCTGGCTGGTGACTGACTGGCCTATGAAATTTGCTCCTGCGCTGAAGAGCAAATCATTTTGCACTCTTAATGAGGCCATGTCTGTAACCTACATTTGTCTGGCATTCACAACAACCTGAGTCATACTTTGACCAAGAGGGCCCCTGAAAAACGGGGGCTGCAGCCTCTGACTACAGTCTCTCCTAAAACATTCTGAGTGTGTGTTACCAGTTAGAAAATTCTGCAAGTTCCTTTCCTCCTTGGAAAGTCCATCCCCCATCCTCAAAGAGGGGGCCTTAGAAGTGCCAAATTGGGAGCCATAAGAAAGCTGCTGATGGCTGCTGAGTTGTCCTGTCGAGGTTGAGAGATCAGGTTCAAAGCTCCAGCTGCAGTCTCCCCGCCCCGAATCCCCACCCCGCCTCCTGTCCAGAGAGGGAATGGTCCTTCCCATCCCCCACTATCATTTCTTGTAAAAACTTCTGGATTGTGCTCCGCTGGAGGTCATACAGGGTGCTCAGGGCATCCTTTCTGCTCTCTCCAGATCGACCCCAGCCTCAGAGAGGAAGCTCTTGGGAAAGTTTCTCTCTAGGAAGAATGGCTACAGATGCAGAAATCTCCCCTCCTTAGCACCCAGCAGTGATTTTGGTATGGTTTGGGTTCCTCCTAAGAAAGCTGTTTTCTCCGTGATTCTCTGTCAACCATGCAGCTGGGGTTCCAGCATTCAGAACAACAGCGGTGGGAGGTAATGCTGGGCCTGTGGCTTCAAATCTTACCCAGCAAGCCCTGGCCAATTGTCCTTTATGGTACAACTCACAGTCCATTTCTATTATAGCATTTTTTTTTTTTTTTTTTACAATCTATCCATACGAACCTCATTCTTCTCAGAAAGGATATATACCCACATATAACTATCATGAGACCAGACTGTTCCCGAATGGCATTTGAGTTGTGCCTTGGGGGACACCTTCACCTCCTACCTAAGGAAACTTTTCTGCATCCTGACGTTCCCCATTCTGGAGCATATAGTTTACCTGCTAACGACAGTGTTACTAAAGATCCCTACCTGGCATAATTTTGTTAGCATACCAGTTGGGGAGCAAGTACTCCTATTAGGAAGCACTCATCTTCATTATTAATCCCTTCTGTAGCTCAGCCCTTTTAGATCTAGATCTCTACATCTTCCTGTATCTATAGATCCTATATCTATAGAACTATATATCCTAGATCTATAGATCTAGACCTATATCTCTAGATCTTCTTACCAGTAAAATTTACGTGGGCACATACACCATTTTTGTTGCATGGCTGAAGCTTATTCCTGACCTCTCTCATGCTGACTTCTGTTCTAGACAGTGAGCTCCCTGGCACAGGGACCTTGTCTGGTTCCCTGTGTGCCTCCAGCACATAATGGGGTTTCTGCTTCCGTGAAGAAGCTAGGTACCCTCTGCTGTAGTAAAAATGGCACTGAGTGATTGCACAACTCAAATTGAGCTCCAAGGCTGCACTCAGGGCAGAAATGAGAGAGGGTAGGACGATGAGTTTGACCAGCATCAAAAAGGGAAACACGTTGGGAAGGAACAGCCTGTACTGGATCAGGTGCCAGGTAAGTAATCCCGGGGATTATAAACCTTTAAAGCAACTGCTCTCAAATTTCACCTTCCTAGAACTCATCTAAAGAGTCTGTTATAAAAACAAAATTACTGGGTTCCACCCCCTTGGATTCGGATTCAGTGGTCTTTGGACCACACTTACAGAAACTCTGCTGTAGTTGGGAAAGAGATGTAGAGGGCTGCAGAAGAAAAGGAGAGAAGAAAATAATGGTGTTTTTGAGTATAGACTCACCACACGCGGTCAGGATAACAAACTCTCTCCCCGTCTGTCCCCCTCTCTGTCATTCTTTCTTCCTCCTTTTAATACTGTAGTTATAACAAGCTTTTGAAAGTATAAAAAGCTTTTGATCACTGTCCAGAGTGATCAAATATTAGCCTGTGGCAAATTTTTTATTTATTTATTTTTTCGGTGGAATTAGTACTCCTGGCAGGCCTGTCACTTTGTATGCAGGAAGGGCCATTTGACAAGTAACTTAGGTGGTAACTGAGGAAAATACAAGCCTACAAAGTCCTCCTTGTTCTGCCTCCACAGGGGAAATGGCTGACCAACCTGGGAGCCCACGGCATGAGCTGTTTTTCCCCAAGCTCTGCATTTCAGGTGCTTCCTGCTCAGTGCTTCTGCTCAAAGAACATACAAGGACAGGAGGTACCATGGCTACCTGTAGCTATGGATTATGGAAAGCCCACTGAGGCTGGTCTTTCAAGGCCCAAAGATGACCATTTGTACCCAGCATTTCCAAACACAGTGTCCCAGACTGGGATCAAATGAGCTATAAGACAATTGCTTGAAGAACTCTGGACAAGGACGTCTGGGCCTCACCCCAATGACTCTTGGCCCATGAGATCTGAGACAGACTCAGGAATCTATACTAGGTAATAATGATGGGCAATTGGATTTGGAAACCAAATCCAATTGGAGGACAATAGCATCAGAGAATCTGTTTGGGTCCTCCAGCCGGCTGGGGTCAAAATCCCCACCCTACATCTGGCTAAAAGGCCTCCAGGCCTTTTTCTTACAATTCTATATGTCAAAACCCAATTCTGATGCCATTTTTTCCAGGAAGTTTTTTGGGGTCTCCCAAGTAAAATAATGTCTCCCTTCTTTCTCCTCCCACAGCATATTTTCAGTATCTTTATAATACTTTATAGCAGCACCCCACTCCTCATATAACATTTATCCACCACCTTTGTGCAATGTAGACATAATGCCAACCATATATCTTTACTTTTCTGTTAGCCACACTTTAAAAAAATAAAAATAAACGGGTGAAATTAATTTCATAGTATATTTGATTTAACACATTTCAAAATGTTATTTCAACATACAATCAATACAAAAATCATGAGTGAGATATTTTATGTTTTTGTTTCTTTGTTTTGTTGTCTTCCTTTTTCTTTTGAAATTTTTCTTTTTCTTTTTCTTTTTTTTTTTTTTTTTGAGATGGAGTCTCACTCTGTCACCCAGGCTGAAGTGCAGTGGTGCGATCTCAGCTCACTGCAAGCTCCGCCTCCCTGGTTCAGGCCATTCTCCTGCCTCAGGCTCCTGAGTAGCTGGAACTACAGGTGCCTGCCACTACGCCTGACTAATTTTTTTTTAATTTTGTATTTTTAGTAGACACGGGGTTTCACTGTGTTAGCCAGGATGGTCTTGTTCTCCTGACCTCGTGATCCACCCTCCTCAGCCTCCCAAAGTGCTGGGATTACAGGCGTGAGCCACCGTGCCTGGCCACAAATTTTTTTCTTTTTATGTAGTTTTAAAATCTTTTTTATGATATTTTACATTTTTTATTTCTACTATTTGAAATCTAGTGTGTATTATACACTTGCATCACATCTCAGCCTTGAGACTTCATTCCACATGTTAAATCACCACACGTGGCCAGTGGATGCCATGTGGGAGAGCACAGTACTGGCTTCTGAGGTCACGTGTGCTGGGTATTTTGTCTCTGGGTGCTCAGACTGAGCACAGTCCCTTCCAAAGAGTTTCCATTGGTGTTTTTGTTTGGCTAGCTATTTTAAAGCTCAGGATCTTAGGAGATAAGAGTAGGGAAGAGATACATCAGTCTTAAGGAGGGTGAAGCTGGCTGGGCATGGTGGCTCATGCCTGTAATCCCAGCACTTTGGGAGGCTGAGGAGGGTCGATCACCTGAGGTCAGGAGCTTAAGACCAGCCTGGCCAACGTGGTGAAACCCTGTCTCTACTAAAAATACAAAAATTAACTGGGTAGTGGTGGCACGTGTCTGTAGTCCCAACTACTCAGGAGGCTGAGACACGAGAACTGCTTGAACCTGGGAGACAGAGCTTGCAGTGAGTCGAGACCATGCCACTGCACTACAGCCTGGGTAACAGAGCGAGACTCTGTCTCAAAATAATAATGGAGGGCGAAGCCATCCAGAGCAGGCTTCCTATGAGAGGAGTTGAGTGGGAAAGAAGTGCAGCACAGGACACTGCGGGGAGTAGAAAATGCCAGTCAGGCCAAAGAGGCAGGTACCTGCTACCTCCTCCATTCTGCATGGCAGGATTGGATGCTGTAGACACAGGTAATGGTGGCTCTGAGCCACATGTTCTGCCTGCTTTGTGCAGGTTGCCTTGAGCCACCTGGAGAACACTGGCTGCCAAAGGATTTGATTAAGATGTAATGTGATCACTTAAATCTCTAAAAAACAGCTGCAGCCAGAATGTATTTTCAGCAAAGATGTCTTCTGAAAACAAGTTGCCCCAGTTCACACTCTGGCCAAGGCTTCCCAAGAGAGTTCATGGATTGACTTACCTCATCATTCAACCACAATTGGTTCAATTAGGAAAAAGGATAATCACTTTCGCCAATACAGAATGGCCTCCAAGGTAGTACCCACAGATGTAAGGTTCCCTGAGGTGGCTTTTCGGGAAACAGACATCTCCTGAGAAAACCTGAGTTTCAGCCTTGTTTCCTAGATCCTCTGAGGTCAAATAATCAGCATATAGAGCTGCAAGGACTAGAGTTTGGAACTCCCCAAGCTGGTTGTCACCAGCAGTACAATGCTTTCCACCTCAACACCTAAGAAGGACCAAACCCTGGGTTGGACCATATCCATTCCCAGATGAGGCCCCAGGATACGGTGGCAAAAGCCCAGGCTTTAAAGAGGAACACTATTTCCCAAACGCCAGCCCACCAATTTATTTGAAACATTCTTTATGCTAGAACTCTTAACTTGGTTTATGCGAGGCATTGTAGCAACCAGTTAAGGCATTTGGACCACCAGCGTGTGACCTGCAGCAAGTTATCTTACGTCTTTAAGCCTCAGGTTCTTCCACTGTAAAACAGAGGTAGCGTCAGTCCCTACCTCCTCGTGCTGTCCATTGTGCTATGAGATAAAGTACTAATCAAAATGCATGGAAAATACTCCATATAAGTTCATAACTATTTCATAACTATAAGTTCATAACATAAAACAGCATAATTTAAATCAGAAAAGTGAGTTTAAAAGAGTAGAGAAAGAAATATTCTCAAGCAAGTGGGTGCTGAATACACACACACAGAGCCAGTGCTGGGCAGCTGAGGGTGATCAGCAGAAGGGCAGGTCCTCCTTCCTGTCCCTGCTTCTAGTCTAATTGAGGGGACTTTCCCATAGGAGGAAAATCCTGTGTTGGGCTGTGCAGCACCAACTATAAGCACAACAGAGGCCATCAAGACCGCAAAGTGGTGACTGCCGGGAGTCAGAGTAGATCAGAAAAAACAATTAGGATTTGAAAGGCCATGGGATGGCACCACTCACCCTAGGCACAAAACATACACTAGCCGAGGCACCACAGTGGGATGAGCAGCCTGTCTTCCAAGGAGATGGAGAAGGCAAAGTCCAGACTGGAGGAAAGGGAAAGGTGGAGAAGGACCAGGAAGCTTTAGTGACAAGATGAATAACAAACGTATCAGTGAGAAAACAGGCCAAGGAGTCATCAGCAGGCACAGTCCGTACTGTTTTGCATGAGAACGAAATGCTAAGCTCCATGAGGTATGTATTGTAGGGAAGGGAGGAGAGGAGAAGGGAGGGGAGGGGAGTGAGGACATTGTCTCTAATCCCTTTGTCCTTAGCACAGACACTGCTAGTGTTGCCCCGCTCTGCCAGGAATATGCTTCTGGAGAGCCTATCAGAAATGCTCTCACAAATGATTGAAAGGGCCGTGCAGCCCCCACATAGTCTTCATTTTTAAGAATGCCCCGGAAAGGCGAGTTAAGACACTTTCCGTGTCTCTGCTTGGCTTTCTTTCTTGTACTCACCAAGCCTAGTCTTCCTATAAGAAATCATTAGATTTTATCTTTAGAACATTTTGAGCTATGAGAAGAAAGAACATCGTGTCCATACATACAGACACAGTCATTACTACAGGATTCTGTTTCCTCTGTTCTGTTTGAATCCATCTCCTGGCAACAGCTGTCCAGCTCCCTAAAGCCAGCAGCAGCTGCAATAATGAGCCCACCATTTATCTGAGTGTGTGGATGACAGTCACAGCCCCACGTGCAGCTGTTCTTTAAAGTCCACTGTCTTGTCCCTCCCTTGGGCATAGACAACAAAGAGAGCCATTCATTAAACTCCTCTGTTTCAAGTTTTAGGGAACCCCCTATGCCTTTTACCGGTGGTATGGTCTTTTAATTCTGCCACTTGCTGGTAGTTTTACCATAAGCAAGCACAAAAAAAACTCCCTCTTTGAACTTTGGTTTTCTGAACTCTCCAGAGATAATAACCATTACCCATCTCATGAGGCTGTTGTGATGCTCCAAAGATGTAATCGATGTGATAATCTTTTACAAACTATAAGACAGCATTCTTGTATTATTAATTATTAAGGTCCTTGTTTCTATGTTTAAAGTGAAAAAATTACTAGAAAATATAGGACACTATAGTAAGCTTCTGTGGGCATCCAGATAATTGGTCATGGAGAACTGCAGGAGGCAGAGTGTTTCTGAAGAAGGCAGTTGGCCCTGGCTTAGAGGGAGTGGTAGAATCTGAGAGGTCGAGGGAGAGGGAGGGACAGTTGAGTGAGGGACATAAGCCAGGCAAAGGCCAAGAAAAGAAAATGTGGTCTATGGACAGTGTAGCACTATCCTGGAGTCAGGCAGAGAATGGGCCTGGGGACCAGGAAGACATAAAGTGGGAAGGGTTGGGATATGCCAGACCAGAAATAGTCTTAAATGGCAGGCAGAGAATTTATCAGGAGAGATTTTAGTAGTATGAAAAGTCAAGGAGTTATAAAAGTCTAGAGATCACCTGGTCCTGCTCCCTGTATCTGTGGTTTTATCTCTGTTTAACAATCTCAACAAAGTGGCCATCCCTGGAGGAGCTCTTGGCATCCTGCCACCGGCTCAGTGCTCTTGTATCCTGGGAGGTCTTTGTTCTGTCCAAGTCATCAGTTCTTCACTTCCCTGTATATCAAGAAAAGAGACTATTAAAACCACTGTTGCAGAATTATTACAGTGAGAGAGATCTGACCTAACCAACTCAACTCCATCTTGCTTCTAATCTCCAGGCTGTCCTTGTTCATTCCTGGACATAGGCCAAACTAACTTTGGGAGGAACTTAGTTTATAGTTTAACTTTGAAACAAAGACGATACTAGCCCTTTCCTGAAACAAATCCCTTTCTTGACTGGGGACTAGACTGCCTTTGTAGGACCAACAAGTTAGCCAAAAGATTAGAAATTATGGTTTAGGAGTCATGCAGCTGGAGGCTACAAGATTCTGACCCTCTCCAAATTGCTTCTGGGAATAACACTGCTACTGTAAAACCTAAAATCAGTGCTTGAGATATTTTGTAGACCCTGCACTTGATGGATCAGCTGGCACCACCCAGTTTGCTAAACTGGCTCATCTGATCTGAGGCCCCTACTCAGGAACTGACTGAGTGCAAAAGGACAGCTTTGACTCCCTATGACTTCATCTCCCACCTGACCAATCAGCACTCCTCACTCACTGGTCCCTACCCACCAAATTATCCTTAACAGCTCTGATCCCTGAATTCTGAGGAGACTGATTTGAGTGATGATAAAACTCTGGCTTCCCGTACTGCTGGCTCTGCATGCATTACTCTTTCTCTATTGCAATTCTCCTGTCTTGATAAATCGGCTCTGTCTAGGCTGTGGGCAAGGTGAACCCTTGGGTGGTTACACTACCAGGCCCCAGTTCTGACTTTACCAAGTCGGAATTTCCAAGAGAGGAGTCTAGGTATCCTCTTTTTTTTTTTTTTGAGACGGAATTTCCTTCTGTTGCCCAGGCTGGAGTGCAATGGCGAGATGTCGGCTCACTGCAACCTCTGCCTCCCTGGTTCAAGCGCTT
>NW_012100543.1:3312933-3363206 GCF_000951045.1 Mandrillus leucophaeus | reverse complement strand
ATCTCGGCTCACTGCAACCTCTGCCTCTTGGGTTCAAGCTATTCTCTGCCTTAGCCTCCCGAATAGCTGGGATTACAGGCACCTGCCACCATGCCCGGCTAATTTTTGTATTTTTAGTAGAAACGGGATTTCACCATCTTGGCTAGTTTGTCTTGAACTCCTGACCTTGTGATCCACATGCCTTGGCCTCCCAAAGTGCTGGAATTACAGGCGTGAGCCACAGCACCCGGTGGAACCCTCTTTTTAAAAATATGCTTTCCCTCTCCCCAGGTGATTCTCGATATCTGGGAAGTGTGGGAATGGTGTGAATGTGAACTCTGATTCCCTACAGCGGGAGGCTTCCACGGGCTTCATACAGATGGAGGGTAACCACTCAGTCCACAGGGGGCTGAGCATAGTTCTTCAACTGCTCAGCAGCTACACTTTTGGGATGGAAAAGACTGGAACCTTTTTTTATGAAACAACATTTCCTCTCTTTCATCTTTCTTGTTGTCCTCCTCTGAGTCTCTTCTCCACTTCTTTCTACTCTTTGCAAATGAAACACGGAACTCCAACAAGGTCTCAGCGACCCTTATATTCCTACCTGTCAATGTCCCAGTCAACTTCCCCCTTAAGCTCCTCCCTCCCTCCTTTCCTTCCTGTCTGCCTTTAAAAATATATATATTTAAATAAGTGTACTATCCATATGCTTTGATTCAACTTGAGAGCACTTGCAATTCCTGAATCTTTTTCATTTACACATAGATCTAATCAGGCCAGCCTTGCCCAGTCACTGGTTTTAGAATTCTAATTTTTTAGTCAGTAATTTTTTTTAATTTAGAAAACACTGACAACTGTCAAGATAATAGCAACAATTGAGTACTGACTATGTCTGAGGGCAGTATTATGACATTTCTTTATGTATATTGATCTTTACAACAATCCTGTAAAGTAGCTGTTGTTATTATCCCTTTGTTTCAAGTAGAGGAACTGAGACATTAAGAAATGAAGTTACCTGCTTATACATTTAGTGAAGTAAGCGGAGGAGTCAAGGTTGGAGCCTAGGAACTCTGGCTCCTAACCACTAGAAGAAAGTAAGATGAATGAAGAAAAAAATTACTCTCAATGCCTGTTACCAGAAGTAACCACTCTTAACACGTAGCCATATTTCTATGAGAAAGAATTTTCAATTGGATCAAAGTATTAATTTTATACATCCTCCTTAAAAACCTTAATCTTAAATTAAGTTTTCTATATTAAATGTTATTCATAATGATTTCTTTATCAACTATATAATATTTCATCATATGAATAGGAAATAATTTACGCAATCACCTCTTTGTTACTAGATATTTAGGTTGTTTCTAATTTTTTACTATAAGACTATGGTGAATATTTTTTATCCTAAATATTTGACTGTAACTTTGTTTAGCTCTATAAAGTCCTTGTGTCAAAAGTATTTTTGAATCTCAGATGAATTTTGGACTTTAAGGTACTTTAAAAATTGAACTAGTTGACTCTCCCACGAGCAGTGTGTGGGAAGGACCACTTCCTCACCCTCTTGCCAACTTTGCCAATTTGGGAGGTGAAAAACGGTCTTGCCTTGTCGTTTCCATTTACATGTCTTTGATTACTACTGAGGTGAACATTTTCTTCTACGTTTATGAGCCACTTGTATTTCTTTTTCTGTGAGCTGTTTATTTATGCCCTTGTTCATTTTCCTAATGGCAAGCTTGTGTTTTTCTTATCTGTGTGAGTTCTTCATAGCAATAATGTTTTGCCTGTCATGTCTGACTATCCCATATCAAAAAATTGAAAAATATTTCCCCCAATTTCTTCTTTGCCTCATATCAGCTTTTTAGGTGTCAGTTAACTGGCAAGTATGGAAATTCGAATTGAAAACGCTCAAAAACAGAGGCTAAAGTTTGTGAAAATAAGCAGGCTCGTTATGCAGACAACCAGTTTTAGTATTCACTTTAACAACAGGACTTTTGTCATCACTGAAGAAAAATGAAGAAGTAACGTGGTACTTTTCTCTTTCGCAGGCTGGTAAGAACAGGGGAGAATCCCTGGAGAACAAACTCTGTGCAAATTGCTTTCAACTTTTTGACATGGGTATTAAAATGCCACCCCAAATACCCGTGGTAATAAAGAATCCAACTTAAAAGGGGGAGTAGGTGTAAATGTAACACATGAGATTTCGTTTAAATCTGGCTAGCCAGTTGCTGAAGAATCCACGGTGAAGCACTCAAGGCTGCTACCCCTCCCAAATCGGTGACAGAAAACTTCGCTATTTGGGGATAAATGTTGACATTCTGAGATTGCCAAATCAAGACAAGCTGCTCATATTTCCTTGCAATAAGAATAATCACAACATCCTGCCCTGATGCTCTCCAGGGAGAATGAACTTCTGTTCCTCTTTTTATTACCCTCTTCCTCTTCTCTAATGTTTCTTCATCCACACTTCGCATTCTCCTCTCTGCCACCCTCTTATCTTCTGCATAACTGTCCATTTTGGGTGGACATGGTGACTGCATTTTGTTCCCAAATTAACATATTTAGTAATATTTTCCAAAGAGAAAGAGGTTTATATTCAGGTGCCAGGGACCCTGCAGGGACATGGCTGTCCCGGAATGGATTCTTTTTAGAGAAAACCACACTGCCTTGGCTTCTGTGCACATTCATTTGGCAAAGAAAATTCACACAGCATTTGATTGTGGAGTGAGCTGATGAGACAGGGTCCTGAGCCCAGAGAGCCGAAGTGCTTGAGGAGAAAGGGAGCATCCCAGGTGTTTGGGAGAGAGAACGCTGCTTTTCCTCATGACCATCTAGTGAAGGGGATGAAGAAAAACAACCTCTGGTCAGACTGGAGAAGTCCACAAGCCTCTTCCTGTTCTAAAGGATTTCTGCAGTTTAGAACTCTCCTGTCTCTCGTCTCTCCTTTGATTTAAGTCTAATTATTTTGTTGCCGATTATTTGTCTGTTGCTTTGTCCTGCCCCAGGGTTAAATACCCAGCCTGTGAAAGTCATCTGTTCACACATTGCATGATACTCCACAATTTATTATTAAAAGGATCAAAACCAAAATGTTACTCTTTGGCTTTACAATGAGCCATAAAGTCAAATCAGGAGGCCCAACTACTTTTACTATTTCCTTAGCATAATGGCAGTCACATGAAAGTCACAGTCCCAAGAGCCTCACACAGGCTTTGCTGAGACTGTCACAGGCTTGACAGCACAGCAGCTCCAGGCTGCTACCCATGCAGGAGAGCACCAGTTTTAGTTCTCTTTACTAGCTCAAGGACACAGGAAAATGTCACATTTCACTTAGTTGTTTTCTTCACACACACACATACACACACACTTGTATTCTCTTTGCCCCACAAGAATTATCTATTTTCTGGTGAATGTTAACTGAGTGCCAAGACGCTGTGGCAGTGTGAAAGGGCCCAGGTTTTTAACTCTTTTTTTTTTTTTTTTGAGACAGAGTCTCACTCTGTTGCCTAGGCTGGAGTGCAGTGGCATGATCTTGGCTCACTGCATCCTCTGCCTCCCATGTTAAAGAGATTCTCCTGCCTCAGTCTCCCAAGTAGCTGAGATTACAGGTGCTGGCCACCATGCCCCGGCTAATGTTTGCATTTTTAGTAGAGACGCAGTTTCACCATCTTGGCCAGGCTGGTCTTGAGCTCCTGACCTTCAGTGATCTGCCCATCTCGGTCTCCCAAAGTGCTGGGATCACAGGCATGAGCCACCACTCCTGGCCCAACTTATGTCTAACTGTTGACACACAGACTCTGTCACATGGCTGGAAGGCCAGGGCTGGGCTGGCCAGTGGAGTTCTGTATGGCTGTGGCTATAAGAAGGGACTATGGAGTGTACAAAAGTCAGGGGAGTATGTAAAGCTCAGGGTGGGCAGGAGTCCCCACAGCGAAATACAGCTACTGAAATCAGGGTGCACAGAGCCAGCGGGGTCTGAGTGTCTCTCAGAGACAAGCAGTGAGGGCAGGGATGGGTGAGAGTACTGCAGGTGGCTCTGGGTGTGGCAGCTGCACAGCTGATGGGTGTGGCTATGGTTTGAAAAGAAGCTGTGTCCCATGACCTTGGGCAAGGTCCTTAGCATCTGAGCTTTGCTTCCTCCCTTGTAAGATGATGATAATGCCTACCTAACTGGATTGTATGGAGGATGACATGAGTAAATGTATGCAAGGCCCTTATTTTTAGCTCCTAGCATAGAGTACGTGCTGTAAGTACTCAAAAAATGGAAAGTGTATTACTGTTATCAATATTAATATACAAAAGGGTTTTATTTATAAAAGAATAAAATGTTCTATCTAAAGTGTTTAATTCTAGGAAAATATAATTAAATATTACCTTTACCTGCTGCTTGATAATAATAATTATGTGGCCTAAGGCCAGGGAAAGTACTAGAAGTGGAAGGGGATGACAGCTGCCTTCTATTCTGGAACTGCAAACCCGAAGTTGTAAAGCAACTACAAACCTCACAATGAGGTGTCCTTCCAAAGACCTTGTTCACCTATCTCCTCTCTCAGAACATAACATCACTCCCTGAAGTCTTGTGACCCTGGAGTCAGACTGCCTAGGTCTAAATTCTGCTCTTCAGCTTATAAATCTGGTCACTTGGGGCAACTTTTTTTTTTTTTTAACTTCTATAAGCCTCAGTTTTTTCTTATTTAAGGTGGGAACAGAAGGCTGGGTATGGTGGTTCGCACCTGTAATCCCAACACTTTGGGAGGCTGAGGTGGGTGAATCACTTGAACTCATGAGTTTGAGACCAGCCTGGGCAAAATGGGGAACCCCCCTCTCTAAAAAAAAAAAAAAAAAAAGGGAGGCTGAGGTGGGTGAATCACTTGAACTCATGAGTTTGAGACCAGCCTGGGCAACATGGTGAAACCCCATCTCTACAAAAAAAAAAAAAAAAAGAAAGAAAAAGAAAAAAAAAGAAAAGATAAGAAAAGAAAAAAAATTAGCTGGGCATGGTGTCACATGCCTGTAATCTCAGCTACTCGGGAGGCTGAGGTGGGAGGATGGCTTGACCCCAGGAGGTAGAGGTTGCAGTGAGCTGAATCGTGCCACTGCACTCCAACCTGGGTGATAGAGCCAGACCTTGTCTCAAAAAGAAAAAAAAAAAATGAATAAAGAAAAGGAAAGAAAAGATGGGAAAAGAAATAATATTTTTATAAGATTTAAATGGAGTAAACCATATGCAGCACTTAGCAATAGAGACATTTGTTATTATTATTCCTATCATAGCTGAGATAACTGTGGGTATAGCCAAGGAAGGGGGTGTCTCTAAAGGTTACACTATTTCCCAGAAACAGCTTCATACATACAGCTTCACTGGAGAACCAATAGAACACTCAAACACCTTCCCCCAACACACACATACACACACACATGTAAACACAAACACACACGGTACTCCTTTGGAACTATAAGAGTTAGGCCTGTTCGCTAACCAGGGCAATGAGTAGTTATGTGGATGCCTGTCATGTCCGACCATCTAATTTAGGAATGATGATAAAAAGTCTAAACCTACTAAATATTTTTAGTCCCTATAGGACCCAGGACTCTGGCTAATCTCAGGTGCTCTGTACACACTGGATACGTGATTGGATGGGGCCAATGAATGAATCAATCAATCTTTTAGGATTTACCGAGTCTCAGGTCAAGCCTGAGTTCCAGCTTCAACAGCTCTGCAGGGTCTATCATGCAAATGCCTCCAACTGGTGGGTAAAAGTCTAGACTCCAGTCAGCCTTCCAAGGCTCTCATCCTGGGGCCTTGGGCAAGTTACTTAACTCCTCTGTGCCTCAATTTCTTATCAGTAAAACAGGATTGGTGATGGTAACAGCACCTACCCCCAGGGTTGTTGTGAGGATGAATGTGGGTTCATCTGTGCTAAGCACCTGGAATATTACTGGTATACTCTGCCTCTAGTCATGCTCCACGGGTGATGATTCATTTTATGTGCCAACTTGCCTGGGCCACAGGATGCCCAAGTAGCTGATTCTACATTATTTCCAGGTGTGTTTGTGAGGGTATTTTTCAGAAAAGATTAGCATGTGAACTGGTAGACTGAGTAAAGTAGATAATGTGGGTGGGCATCATCCCCTTAGGGCCTAAAAAGAACAAGAAGACGAGGAAGGTTGAGTGGTCTCTCTGCCTGACTCCTTAAGCTGGGACATCAATCTCCTGTCCTCAGTTGTCTTCAGTGCTCCTAGCTTTCAGGCCATCAGATCTTGACTAGAAGCTACACCATCTGTTGCCTCTCTGGCTCTCAAGCCTTTGAACAATACCACAGGTTTTCCTGGGTCTCCAACTTGTAGACAGCAGACTATGGGACTTCACCTCTATTCATCCATCCATCCATCCAACCTTCCTTCCATCCATTCATCCATCCATCCATCCTACTGATTCTGTTTCCCTGCGAACCCTGGAGAACCAATAGAACACTTAAACAGCTTCCCCACAAACAAGCAGAGTGAGGCTCCAGTGCACTGCTGACCAACTCTCACCCTTGCTAACTCCCACCAGAAGCTCCTTGTCATTTCCAAGATAAAGTCCAAGTGTCTTATCATCGCAGATGAGGCTCTGCTTTTCAGCTTTACCTCCAGTGTCCGCTCTTTGCCTCCACTTGACCTTGTGGAACATGGAACAGCTCTCAATTTCTTGCACAAATCATGTGTGCTCTATCAAGCCTTCAAATAATTCCTAGAATGTTCTCTCCACCTTTCACCCGGAAAAAAAAAGCCCTGCTTTTTAAGAAGCATCTTTTAAAACCAATATGAGTGTTACTTTAAAAACAGGTCTATAACAACCCATAATGCCAACACTTTGGGAGGCTAAGGCAAGAGAATTGCTTGAGCCAAGAAGTTCAAGATCAGCCTGGGCAACATGGCAAAACCCCATCCCTACAAAAAATACAAAAGTTAGCCACGCATGGTGGCATGCACCTGTAGTCCCAGCAACTAAGGAGGCTGAGGTGGGAAGATCACTTGAGCCCAGGAGGTTGAGGCTGCAGTGACCCGTGATCACGCCACTGCATGCCACTGCACTGCACTCTAGACTGGGTTACAGAGCAAGACTCTGTCTCAAAACAAACAAACAAACAAACAAAGACTAGGAGTCATGTCTTTCAGAAAGCCTTCCAGATTCACTTTAGTGGACTTCCACTGAGTGCCTGGTTTGTATGTTAAGTGTTTGTAAGATTTGACCCCCAAGGTTGTCCTCTTGTCACCAATATCACTTTTTATGCATCCACTAATGTCTGGACAATGAGTGAAGTACTAAACTGCTAACATTGCAAAAGAGACAAGTTACAGAGGGCTCCCAAGGCTGTCACATACAGTTGTGCAGATTGTGCCCTACAGTTAAATTTATCAAAGCATTTTTGACAGTGTTTCATAAGTAGTTTATTTCTCTATTACCACCTTCAATACCCTGAGCAACTTGAAGACAAATGCTTTTTAATTTGATCTTCTGTCCTCAGCACCCAGTACAGTATTTGGCACCCAGCGTGCGCCAAATAAAAGCCCAAAGACCAAAGGACCAGTCATCTTCTGAGCTCCTGGCACCATGCTAAGAGATAGAAAAGCCATTATCTATATCTTCAAAGAAGTTTCAACATAGCTGAGGGAAATAAGTCATATCCACGTGAACAGAGAACCAGAATATCAGGTGGTAAACATTAGTGGCAAACGAATGGTGCCAAATCTAAGTGCTATTGATCAGAGAAGTGGGAAATTCCAAGGGTTGAGGCAGACAGGGAAAGCTTCATGGAAGAGAAAGGATTTGAACCAAACCTTGCATCTTGTACCTATTCCCAGTGATTACATTACATGTGTGAAGCTGTTTTTTGGGGAATAGTGTAGTAGAGTGGAATTTGAAATTATAATTAGGTAGTACAGTGGGGATTTGGAATTCATACAGATTTAGATCGCATTCTACTTTTCCCATCCTCTTGCTGTGTCTGCTGGGTACCTTTCTGAACACAAATTTCTTCATCTTTAGGGTGTGGATTAGAACCTCTATCTTTCAAAATTGCTGTGAAAATTAAGATTAACAAACCTGAAAGAGAAAAGTTTGGTTCTCAGCATATGGCAGGAATGCAATAAAGGTTCACCTTCATTTTAATTAGACTCCAGGATTAGATTTCTTAGTTTATTGACCAAATTCTTATCTATGGAAGGCTTTTCTGAGGCATTATTAGGGGTTGGAATTCACTGGAGTCCTCCCTCTAACTCGAACAAATAGCCCATTCAAACTGCCTCATGTAGAACAGGGATCCAGGAGATCACAAGAAAAATAGACCCTCAACCTTGATGCTTCTCAAAGGTCTGAGACAGTGCTATTTCTCATGAGACAGGCTTTTAAAGGAGCATGAACCACCTTCCATGCTGATTTACCTGGTGTCATATATCATGGCAATGGCTGGGTTTGGAGCAGATAATTGCATTGATGAAAGTATTTTTGTTAATCTTGGTAATATCAAAACATATCTCTATACTCTTTTATACTTTCCAAAGTCAAGTCTCAATTTTTTAATTTTTAAAAATGTCATAGCAACACGATATATAGGATTCCTAATTTTCACACAAGGAAACTGAGGTCCGCAAAGGTTGAATAACTCACTCAAATTTCCGTAGTAAAGTAGAAGATTTGGGTGCCTTGAGTGACAGTTCCAAACGTCTAGACTGAATTCCAAGTTCTCTTTGGCAGTGGTGCACCAAGGATGGGGGTGTTGGTGGGAGTGGGCTTCCCTAAAGAGGAGTCATTATATTATTGTCATTGTTTAGAATTGCCACTACATGGTTATAATAAGATAAAGATCAACTTTTAGCCAAGCATTATCACTGTTTTAAAATTATATATAGATGATACCTCCCTTTATTGCCTACACCAGAGGCTGAAGGCTCCCACCACCCATCCTGGGTACGCCACTACTCTGGTTCCATTAAAAAAGAAAGATTACATTTGAAGGGAGGGGTTTTTGGTCTCTAAGCAGGGGGGACTTGAGGCCAAGAGAAAGTGGTAGTGATATCTTTGTGGCTATTTGTATTGTAGCTCTAACTTCTCTTGACTCAAGGAACCAATAATTTACCTAGCACAAGATTTTTTTTTTTTTGAGATGGTCTCTCGCTCTGTCACCAGGCTGGAGTACAGTGGCGCGATCTCGGCTCACTGCAATCTCCACCTCCCGGGTTCAAGCGATTCTACTGCCTCAGCCTCCCGAGTAGCTGGGATTACAGGCACGTGCCACCACACACAGCTAATTTTTGTATTTTTAGTAGAGACGGGCTTTCACCATGTTGGTCAGGATGCTCTCGATCTCCTGACCTCGTGATCCACCCACCTTGGCCTCCCAAAGTGCTGGCATTACAGGCATGAGCTACAGTGCCCTGCCCAAGCACAAGATTAATAATTACAGCAACATTAGTTACCACACTTACAGTTTACAATGTGTAAACTGGCTAAGAGCATGTACTCTATAAGGCAAGTATTAGTATTTCAATTGCACAGATGAAGATGACGCTGAAGCTAAGCAAGATTGATTCATGTGTCCCAGGTCACAATAACGTAGGAGGAAATGTAAGATTTGACAGGTTTAATCTGGCTCCTGTTGCTGCACTCTTGCCACTACCGCCTTGTTGTATCTGTTCACTGATGTTCGAACAGCCACCAAAGTACTAAAAATGCTAACATTTCAGAGGAGGCACATCACAGGGGCTCCCAGGGCCAATGCTTGAGGAGGGCACACCCTGCACAAAGCTGTGGGCTGAAGAGGCAAGCAGCGCGGAAACAAGCCTGAGCTTGGTTGTTTTGTAATTTGCACAGAGGAGCTGTATGGGCTGGCGATGGCATGGAAACACCGGTGACTGCAGCTTAAGGAATTCCATCAGCCTCTTGATTTCTGTTTTCTGTCTATCCTTTGAGGACTATTTGTCAATTTCCTGGAAGTGGCTCTACCTCAGAAAAGCTTCCTGGCTCTTAGATGTAGAGTTTACAATCCTCTGAGGCCAGTGTGAAATGCCCAGTTGTCCTGACTGTTGTCAGGAACAAGACCAGCATTCCCTCAGAAGCTCATCATTCTGAAAATTAGACACAGACCACTTATTAATATGTATGGCAAATCTGGGATCCTCCTTAGTGGGTGTAGCTACAATAAAGAGGTCAACATGAAGGCCTGGGATTTGAGAGATGAAACAACCTGTACCTTTGTCTTACACTTTGGAAAATAGGACCTGAATATTTTTCAAGGTCTCTTGAGAGTGGGCCTCAAGGTTGGGGGCTTCTTTTCAACCTGTCACAGTCATAGTCACCATAGCTTATAAATGTTTGTTGCTTGAATGATATTTGAAGTAAAATATTTATCCTAATAAATCAGTAATGTGGGAAATATGTAGTCTGCCTGATATGAATGCTTTGCACTTAATCCTATTAGTTTCAAAGGAAGAAAAAGGACAGATATGGGAGTCAGGCAACTTTGGCTTTCTCTTTCCATCTCTGCCACAGCCTTTGGGTATAACATTGAGCAAGTCATTCACCATCTGTAGAATGCAGATTTAAAGAAACGATGGACTCAATGATATCTCCAAATGCCTTCATGCTGGTACAGTGCTCTTTTAACCAAGCATATTCACATGGTAGTAACATGTTTCATGGCATTCTGTAGAGTTTAATGATCCCTTGGTACACCCTTCTCATGTGATGAATACTCTTGATAAAAAAGACAGAACAGGCTGGGCACGATGGCTCACTATAATCCCAGCACTTTGGGAGGTGGAGGCGGGCAGATCACTTGAGGCCATGAGTTTTAAGACCAGCCTGGCCAACGTGGTAAAACCCTGTCTCTACTAAAAATACAAAAACTAGCTGAGCATGGTGGCACACACCTGTAGTTCCAGCTACTTGGGAGACTAAGGCATGAGAATCACTTGAACCTGGGAGGCAGAGGTTGCAGTGAGCCTAGATGGTGCCACTTCACTCCAGCCTGGGTCCCGTGTCAAAAAAAGAAGAAGAAGAAGAAGAAGAAGAAGAAGAAGAACACAGGAAAAGTGTTATTATCTCCTTTTACACACTAAAATACTAAGGCCATGAGGGGTGAGCCAGTTCCTCTAAAGGAGGCAAGTTCTGTCTCATCTTTCCACAACACCATGCTGTCAGCCAGATATTACTTGGTCCAGTAAAAATTTCGCCTGTCTGGTCTAGCCTTGTCCAGTTGCTTTGTTCAAACTGGAGACAGAAAAGCACCAGCCTAACTATAGCCTTCAAATGTCTATACTGCAGTGTTACATTGTCCTTGACCTTTATTTCCCTCAGATTGAGCACAGAATGCTTCTCACATAGATGCAAGTCTGGTTCTGCTTTATTTCTTACCAAAGAGAGAGTGTACATCAAGAAACACGGGAACCAGGCAGCTTCTTTTCTCCAAGAATAGTTTCAGGGGCCAAGAAGGCTGGGAAACTGTGGTCAGGAGCAGAAGAGTCACAGCTCAGTAAGTCATTCTCTTGCTGGTGGGTTTGACAACACACAGTCAATAACAATAATGACAAGAACTACATTTATTAAGTGTCTACAGTGCACTAAGGATTTGACAAATATTGTCTCATTTAGGAAATGAAATTTCTAAAAATGGAAGTTCAAGAAATTAACAGTTGTAGAAAGAAGCTGTAGGAAAGGGAAAAAAGAGTTATGGAGTCTGAGAGCAGAAGCAGTGTTACATGGAAAACTGTGAAGTTAGACCACAAGGACTGAGAGCCTGTCATGGCAGCAGCCCACACAGCTGCCTTGTGTCCCCTGGGAGTCCCCTCTCTGAGTCACATTCAGGCCACCCGCCTCTACCACAACCCATGAAAGAGTGAAAATAGATTTTAAACAAAGAAAGTGAGCTTTGGGGTCTGAGAAGGAGTCTTTGCTCTACCACTCCCTAGTGACTCTACCACTTCCTACCAGGGAAATCTTAACTGAGTTTCTTCACATCTGAGAGTGTCAGTATTTTCATCCATAACATGTTGGTCTTTTTTTTTGCGTCTTTTTTAAAAATGAAGCTTAATCATATAAGTTCCTTGAGCTCAAACAAATCAGCAAGAAAAAAAAAAAATTTCCTCAGAAAGTGGGCAAATGACATGAATAGATATTTCTCAAAAGAAGATATCCAAATGTCCAACAAACATGAAAAAATGCTCAACATCTAGTTATCAGGGAAATGCAAATTGAAACCACAACGAGATACTGCCATACCCCAGCCAGAATAGGTTTGTAATAAACGAAGTCAAAAAACAACAAATGTTGGATGGATGCAGTGAAAAGGGAACACTTACACGCTGCTGGTGGGAATGAAAATTAGCACAACCTCTATGAGAAACAGGATGGAGATTTCTTAAAGAACTAAAAGCAGATCTACCATTTGATCCAGCAATCCCACTACTGGGTATCTATCCAAAGGAAAAGAAGTCATTCTATCAAAAAGACACCTACATGCATATGTTTACTTCAACACAATTCACAATTGCAAAGATACGGAACCAACTAAGTGCCCATCAACCAACGAGTGGATAAAGAAAATGTGGTATATATACACTATGGAATACTACTCAGCCATAAAAAAAAACAACAATGAAATAACGTCTTTTACAGCAATTTGGATGAAGCTAGAGGCAGTTATTCTAAGTGAAGTTACTCTGGAATGGAAGAATCAAATACCATATGTTCTTACTTACAAATGAGAGCTAAGCTATGGGTATGCAAAGGCATGTAGAGTGGTACAATAGATTTTGGAGACTCAGAAGCGGGAGGGTGAGAGGGGAGTGGGGGATAGAAAAGCTACATATTGGGTACAATGTATGCTACTCAGGTGACATAAGCACTAAAATCTCAGATTTCACCACTATACAACTCACCCGTGTAACCAAAAACATTTTACCCCAAAAGCTATTGCAATAAGAAAAATTTAAAAATATATAAAATTCCTGGCATAGTATCAGCAGATTCTGGGTTTCTCAACAAGAATTGGAAGAGAGAAGAGAGAAGAAAAAGGAGCAACAGTCATTTGTTATATTTATTACAGTCATTAATATTATTATTTTTCAAGATCCGGCTTAGGGTTCTTTAGTAAACGGTAAAATTAAGAGCATTCTTCTACAGATTACCTACTAGAGATTTTTCTTCCTTGAGCCTTGCTAATTAAAAAATATCATAAATGTTCTAACTAGGCCGTTGACATTTATTTTCAATAATTGCAAAGGGACTTAAATAACATGTTAAAGGACATGTTAATATTACTCTACAATTTAACTCACTGTGACTTGATGCTAACACTAATTTGGAGAATTAGTCACATGGAAAATAAATTAAGTTCATGGGACAAATGGGGAATCTGAGATCCCTTTTCCAAAATCCAGGGTCTAGCAGAGCATATAGGAAGTGAAGCAAACTAGCACAACCATCCAACTTAACACATTCAGTGGCATTTGGAGCTGTGGTGGGGAAAAGAGGCTCCCTAGTTAATTTCACACTTCCCCCATACATTTCAAAAAGCAAGGTGTGACTCATTTCAAAAAACAAGGTGCAGCTGGGTTTTTTAAAAAAAGACTTTCCCTAGGCTAAATGCCAGGTATTCTGCAAACTCCCTGGCTTAAAGGAGTTTTCTGTTTCCTGGTATCTGTTTGCTATGGGGAATCCAAATCTTCTCAGTAACAGCAAGGGTTTTATGCTTCTGGTAGGATGTTTCCTGCTCTTTAAGGCTGTAGGTTTACCGGAGTTGCTGGCCTTCGTCAGAGTGTAGGCATGTTGGGGGCATGTCTGCACTCTATACGACCCAGGGAAATTTACTAAGGTGGCATCCACTCGGTACCTCATGTGTGTGGCACCCCCAGCAACCCTAGGAAATAAAAGCTGTTGTTGTCTGTGTTGGACACATTAGGGAATCAAAGCTCAGAGGGGTTACCTTGTCCCTAGACCATGCTGCGTCTCCAACAACACAGCCCATCTGTGCTGAAATATCTAGCAGGTCCTGGTGGAGGGGATGGAGGCCCTCTCGGGTCACTTTGCTATTCTCCACCAGGGTCCTCAGCCACCCCCTCCTTGCTGCGGATGCCCCAGGTTTGTTTTCTTTGGCTCCCTCATTAATGAGTTCCACAGCACAATGCTAAGTCTAGTTATGCAGCCTTAATTGGTTTAGTTACAACAAGATAATTCCTTTTTTCTTCTCTTGGAGGCCTTTCTGTTTAAAGACATTTTAGCTGGAAGATGCTAATTATCAATGAGGAGAAAATGACACCTGAAGAGTTCATTTTCCATCTTGGTCTTTGGTTTTTCCTTTGAACTCTCTTTACACGGCCCTCTTTCCCACTTCATCACTTCTCCCCCACCATCATAAAAGAGAGCTCTTCCCTGGCCAGGCGGCAGAAGTTTCTTTCTCACTTGCCAGGGAGCCATTTCTTCTGCAGCTGTCTCGCAGGCATGGACAACCTGCGCGAGACTTTCCTCAGTCTCGAGGATGGCTTGGGCTCCTCTGACAGCCCTGGTCTGCTGTCTTCCTGGGACTGGAAGGACAGGGCAGGGCCCTTTGAGCTGAACCAGGCCTCCCCATCTCAGAGCCTTTCCCCGGCTCCATCGCTGGAATCCTATTCTTCTTCTCCCTGTCCAGTTGTGACTGGGCTGCCCTGTGAGCATGGCGGGGCCAGCAGTGGGGGCAGCGATGGCTGCAGTGTTGGTGGGGCCAGTGGCCTGGTAGAGGTGGACTACAATATGTTAGCTTTCCAGCCCGCCTACCTCCAGGGTGGTGGTGGCCCCAAGGCCCAGAAGGGCACCAAAGTCAGGATGTCTGTCCAGCGGAGGCGGAAAGCCAGCGAGAGGGAGAAACTCAGGATGAGGACCTTGGCAGATGCCCTGCACACCCTCCGGAATTACCTGCCACCTGTCTACAGCCAGAGAGGCCAGCCGCTCACCAAGATCCAGACACTCAAGTACACCATCAAGTACATCGGGGAACTCACAGACCTCCTCAACCGCGGCAGAGAGCCCAGAGCCCAGAGCGCATGAGCTCCATCCGGGGAAACTGACCGGTTCCACCCTCCCGGGCAGGAGTAGAGGAGCTTTGAAGACCTGGATATCTCATTGAACAATGGTTGGCGTGGAGTGATTTTTATGTAGTAAGTGTGGTAATCTTGTGATCAGCAAAACACCAAGGGAATTCACATCTGACCTGTTGGAGCCACTGGAACACTTACCTGCCAGATGAGCAGAGACTTTCATCTCCAGTTTTTTTCCACCATCTCTGGGAGGCTCATCCTTTGCAAAGAGACAAATTATTTTGCCCTTCTCTGTCTGTTCAAGGTATTTTAAAGGGTCAGTGATTTTAAATGCATTTTTTCAATAATGTAAAAGTGTTACAGTTAATCTCCTGCCATTTTGGTGTTGAGAGCTTTCCTTCTGTTGCTAACAAAACCTGTAGTTTGTATAGGATCCAGTGTGATATCTGGAATCTTATTTAGAAAGATCTGTGCCAAGTAAAGGGCTTTAGTGCTCCTGTTTCATTTTGTGTGTGTATGTGTGTGTGTTTGTGTTTGACTGAAAACATGCTCTTGCAGGGACCAAAATCACTTAAATGCAGAAGGCACTGGTGTCATGATAAATGGAAAGTCACAGGCAGACAGGCTAAGTTAAGACAGTGAAGATCCCAAAGGACAGAGCCTCCTCTTCATACGCGGACAACTTGTGTGACAGGGAAGGAGGGTACAGGAAGGAGGAGGAGGAGGAGACAGCACCTCAGGGTGGGCCTGAAGCAGGGCTGGGTGGGCAGGGGCTCCCTGTCCTTTGTCCTGGGCCTGGTATGAACAGGACCTTATTTAGTCTTTTTGCTTACTTGTTTGTCAAATAAAGAGATGGTCTCAGAAGAAAAAAAAAAAAAAAGTGATTTGAATCCCATAAAGAAAAAGTAAAAGGGTCAGTGTTAGAACTCAACAGTCTCTGACCCCTCCAAAGGCATTTGCTTCTCCATCTTCCCCTGCTATCCATCCGCCTCCCTGTAACCCCAGATCCCCCACATGCACCCATCACACACACCCACTCTTCATGGTGCCTTGTCTTAGGGTGAGCATCTGTAGCACCCACAGTTTAGCTCATTTGAATGGCACAAGACATTGAAAAGGGGGCTTTGAATTAAGGAGGTTCTTAAAACTAGTGAGTTTTTTTAAGGCTGAATTTTTCTACCTATGGTTATTAACCATTAGTATTTGTTGTACATGTGTCGTATCATCTTTTTTCTATTGGTGATTTTCTTTTCTTTTTAGTGACATAAATTACAAAAGCAGTAGATGTGTTCACTACTTCCCCATTTTTTTTTTTTTTTTGCTGATACAAACATACAAATATGTATGACTTGTCCATTTTTTGCTTATACAAACATATACAAATAAATATAAGCATATATAAATGTTAAAGGAAAAAACCTGAAAATTCCTTTTTTAACTTAACAATATATAGTACAAATTCTTCCAAGTTAGCACAAATAAATCTGTGGTGTAAATACCATTATTACCTTCATTTTATAGATGGGAAAACAGATGTATGACTTGCTGAGTCACACATGAGAAAAGTATAACAGGAAACAGAGGTTCTAGCAAGGTTCAATAGAACAGATTCTGTAAAATTTCTTAGGTAAGTCACCTTTTCAATGATTTTTAAGTTGTTTTCAGTTTTTTTTAATGATAAAAATGCTATAACAAAGATTATAGACACTAGCTTTATTTACTGATGTGTTCATTAGCTTGAAAAATTCCCAGAAATGGGATTCTTGGATCAGAGTATGCACATTTTAAATTTTAATAAATATTGTTATGTCACTTTTATAAAAGTTTCTAGTTATTTATACTCCTCCTAGTATTATGTGACAGAACCAGTTGCCCCACATTTTCATTGGATGTTATCAATTTTATGAATTTTTAGTGGATAAAAATGGTTCATTGATGTGTTGATTTTAACTTTCCTGTCTCTCATTTGAGGTGGAGCATCTTTATTTCATGTGACCATTGTTCATTTTGGTTCCTCTTCTAAAACTTCCCAGTTTATGTTCTTTGCCATTTTTCTATTGTGTTATCTTCGTGTTAGAGAGTTCTTTGTATATTATGTATTGGAATAATATTTCCTTCCAATCTTTTTATATTGCATTCTTTTTTCTTTTTTATTGATGCATATTAATCATATTTACAGGGTATATTTGATATTTTGTTACATGCATAGAATGTATAATGGTGTAAAGATCTAGTCAGGGTATTTAAGTATTCATCATCTTGAATATTTATCATTTCAGGAACATTTCAAGTCCTTGCTTCTAGCTATTTTGAAATATACAATTCATTGTTGTTAATTATAGTCACCCTGCTCCGCTATCACACACTAGAATTTATTTGTTTATCTAACTCTATGCTTATACCCATTAACCAACCTCTCTTTATCCCCTACCCACCCCTCCCGCCATCCACGCTCCCTTCCCAGCCTCTGTTACCTATCATTCTACTCTCTTTTTCCTTTTTATTCACTCTGTTGCCCAGGCTGAAGTGCAGTGGTGCAATGATAGCTCACTGCAGCCTCAAATTCCTGGGCCCAAGCAATCCTCTTGCCTCTGCCTCCTGAGTAGCTGGGACTATAGGCATGTGCTCCATGCCCGGCTAATTTTTGTATTTTTTGTAGAGCATGTTGCCCAGGCTATCATTCTACTCTCTACCTCCGTAAGATCATTTTTTTTTAGCTCTCACATTTGAGTGAGAACATGCAATATCCTTCTGTGCCTGGCCTATTTCACTTAACATATTGACCTCCACCGTATTTGTTTTGATGATGTCTTTTTTTTTCTTTTTTTTGAGACAGAGTTTCGCTCTTGGTGCCCAGTCTGGAGTGCAATGGCGTGATCTCGACTCACTGCAACCTCTGCCTCCCAGGTTCAAGCAATTCTCCTGCCTCAGCCTCCCAAGTAGCTGGGATTATAGGGATGTGCCATCACGCCCGGCTAATTTTGTATTTTTAGTAGAGATGTGGTTTCCCCATATTGGTCAGGCTGGTCTCGAACTCCTGACCTCAGGTGATCTGCCAACCTTGGCTTCCCAAAGTGCTGGGATTACATGTGTGAGCCACTGTGCCCGGTGATGATGCCTTATGATCTTGATTATGGCATCTTTTTTTTTTGAAGCTTTTCATTTTTATATGATCAAATTTGGTTTTTGTTTCATGGCTTATGTGTTTTTCCCCCTTGCTTAATTTTCCCCAGTTCCAAGGCTGTCCAAGTGTTCTCTGGATGTTTTGCAAATACTCTTGCAGTTTTATTATTTATTTATGTCTCTTCAAAATATCTGCAATTCATTTTTGTCTGTAGTGTGTGGAAGGAATCAAATTTTATTTCTGTGTAGCTCGTTATCAGGGATTGGTGTCATTCTATGTATGTAAACTTTCACCAGCTTCTCATATATTTGGTGTTTTAGAGAAAAAGCTAGAAAACATTGAACAATATGAAGACTTTCTCCAAAGAACTTTATCACATGCACGTACAGGTGTTCATGTGAGAGCGTATGTGTGTGCACATATACATGTATTTGTTCACCTGTGTGTTCATGCATGTGTATGTGTGGGTTGTGTTTTTTGTGTTGGAGAAAGAGGGTATTGGGGTAAGGGAGAACCAGCTGTTCTAAAAACCAACTTTCGGTTCAAATGCTATTTTCCTCACCATTTTTAAATGAGTGGGACTCAAATGCTCTTGGCTTTGATTTTTCAAGCTCAAGTATTAACAATGGTTTATAAATAGCTTGGGCAATTTTGGTTGTCCTGGGCACCAAATACTGTGAATGAATTAGGAGGTATTTCCTGTCCTCAGTCTCAAAATATCCCTTAATGTCACAGACTCACCTATTAGCTGGGTATGCCCTCAGGACTTCTAAGGGACCCACTGGAGGGTAGGTGTGTGCAAAACCAGGAGAAGATGGCAGCTTCCTGGGAGGGGTCCTGTGGCGCAGAGCCTTATCTCACCCACACCCCCTTCCTAGCCTCTGTTATCTATCATTCTACTCTCTTTTCCCACTGAGTCCTTCCCAGATTGCCAGGCTGCAGCCACAACTGCTGTACAGGATAGGCAGCTGTATATGAGTGTTTTACTCCTGCCAGTCCCCAGTGGAGTCGCCTCCCTTATCAGGAGGATATCTGGAATAGGTCCCTCATTCTTCCAGGGAGTGTTTCAAAGCATCTGGCCTGCGCACAGCTCAAGATTAGGAATAAGTTATTTCTGGTGGAGACTGGTTCCGTCTCCCAGCTCGCATCTTTCTCCAGTTCTGGATGCTTCCTGCCCTTGAACATCGGACTCCAAGTTCTTTATGGTTGGGACTTGGACTGGCTTTCTTGCTCCTCAGCTTGCAGATGGCCTATTGTGGGACCTCACCTTGTGATCATAGTTGTATAAAGAAAGGGAGAAGAAAGCCACGTGATGACAGAATCCAAGGAAGAGATTGGATTCATGCTGCTGCAAGCCAAGGAAAATCTGGGGCTACCCAAAACCAGAAGAGACAAGGAAGGATTCATTCTTAGAGGCTTCATAGCTGTGCTGATACTTAGACTTCATATTTCTTGCCTCCAGAACTGTGAAAGAACACAATTCTCTTGTTTTAATCTACCCAATGAGAGGTAATTTATAGTGGCAACTGTAGCAAACGTAATACATCCGTCGTCTATCATAATCTTTCTTTTGGAAAAGGGAAAAAAGTATTCTCAGATTTTTTTCACCTTCTCTTGCCTCATTTTCTGTAGTTGAAGTGGGGGCAGGGACTAAGCATGGCTAGACATATTGACCAACTGGGCAGGTTGGATGATTTCACTTCATCTTCTGTAAAATCAGATGAACTTGTAGCTGGATCAGCAATTTACTCTAGTTCTATAGTTAGCTGTACACTCACTCTCACACTCCTCAGGAGATTATCTTGTATCACTTTCTCTATTCTTAAATATTTTATTCTCTTCTTACTACTTCACTCTTAGCTAATGATTTTTCATAACATTGTTAAACAAACCAAAGGTATCCAAAACAAACCGAAGTTATCCAAAACAAACCGAAGGTATCCAAAACAAATTGAAGGTATCCAAAACCAAAAGTATCTTCTCCCTCCACAAATCCAGTGATCTGTGCTCTGATTCTTTTCTCCCATGTCAATGATTAGTTCCTATGCATGTGTTCTGGATGTCATCTTCTATTATCTTTGAAAGCACTGTGCCTCTTCATTAAGCCATCACTATACTGCATCATTAGAGTCTCTGTTCCTGTTCCATCATTCACAGTTTACGAACATGCTTTCGTGTTCCTTATCCTTCATAGCAAAATATAACACAAACATGGGAGTTATTTGGTGTCAGGCCTCTGAGCCCAAGCTGAGTCATCATATCCCCTGTGATCTGCAGGTGTGTATACATCCAGATGGCCTGAATCAACTGAAGATCCACAAAAGAAGTGAAGATAGCCTTAACTGATGACATTCCACTATTGTGATTTGTTTCTGTCCCACCCTAACTGATCAATGTACTTTGTTATCTCCTCCACCCTTAAGAGGGTTCTTTATAATCTCCCCCACCCTTAAGAAGGTTCTTTGTAATTCTCCCCACCCTTGAGAATGTACTTTGTGAGATCCAACCCCTGCCCACAAAACATTGCTCCTAACTCCACCGCCTATCACAAAACCTACAAGAACTAACGATAATCCCACCACCCTTTGCTGACTCCTTTTTCGGACTCAGCCCGCCTGCACCCAGTTGAAATAAGCAGCCTCACACAAAGCCTGTTGGTGGATTCTCTTCATACGGACACGTGAGACACGGACACGTGAGACACTTGGGAATAACTGCCTTTTTCTATTTCCATTTTCTTCATAATGAATGATATCCAAATGTAAACACCTAGTCCAAATCCATTATATGTTTACTCTGGCAACATATTTGTCAACACCAGTTAAATGTCTTACTCTATCAAATATAATTTTTGTGAAAAAAAAAGTTATTTCTGGTGCTTGGACAGGGAAAGACTTGCAGAACCACAGTTCACATGTGCCTACTCTGGTCAGTACTTCTACAATTATTATTTCATGTAATTCTCCTAACAACCCTAGGAGATGGGCATTATTCATATTTCGAGGACAAGGAAGTAAGTTCAGGCCAGTTAAGCAATGTAAAACCACTTGGTCAGGTAGGGGCACATGTCTGATTAGTTAGCTAGTGAGTTCAGCTCTTAACTCCAGACCTCAGGCTCCTTCCCTCAGTCACATCGCCTTCTTTTCTAGCTCACTCTGATGATGCTGCAGGCACAGGGCTTGGGAGTGGTAGAGCATTCTAAACAAATGCTCACCCTTGGGGCCTCTCCACTTTTTCTCTGCTTCCCTCCCTCTGGGCCCTCATCTTTCACCATCTGAAGCATTTCAGAAGGGACTATTTGTGTTGTCCTTTAAATTATTTCCCTTTGAATTCTTGCCTCCGCCCTGAACATTTTCACAGAAATTCTCTTCATTTCCTCCGCTGGCGCCTAGAGTCTTTCTTAATCTGCAGAGGAAATCTGACTTCTGTTCATTTGTGTTCAATAAAGTGTTCCACAATTCACACCGGGCTGAGATTTTTTTGTTCTGCTTGTAGTTTCTGCCACACTAGCTAATTGGGAGAGAGGCAAGGGAGAGAGGCCAAATCAGGGGTGGAGGAATTCTCTGCAAATTGTCAAGTCCACAGAATTACCCTTACATTAAAATTGGTGCTTTTTTAAGCAACAGCAAAAGAAGATGCATATGCAAATGCACTGGGGCTTCTAAGGTTATTACAATGGCTCAGTATGCTAGGTGCCTATACTAGGGTGTCATTAGATTCCTCTGACAATTCCTACACACTCCAGGCTGCAGGAGGAGCCTTGATGCTGTGGGCTCAGCCCATGCTGGCTGGACAGGAACCAGAGCCTGGTTCACTCCTTTCACCCTCCTGCTAGGAACCTGAGACAGTCTGTCTCTTGCCAGTAAAATATTGAAGCTGAAGCAGTGTCCTTCTTAGAGCAGCCTGGAAGGTCTTGATCTTGATATTTTGGTCTCAGAGAGACCCTTGAATTCCGAGGAAGAAGAAAGCAGAAAAACTTCTGAGAACGCTGGAGAAAAAGGACAATTATTTGTTTGTCTCTTGAGTTTGCCAACTATTGACCTTCTCTCCATTAGTTATGTTCTTCTCCACATGAATGCTACTGACTTGTGTTTCTTTTCATTAAATTAAGTGGGGAAGCCTGGCAGGGCTGGAGGTCAGGAAGCCGATGAGAGAGAAGTATATTTAGAAAGCACAGCCATGGGCTGTTTGCAGCCCAGTAAACAGCAGTGAGGAATTGTCATCTGAGGTGTCAAGGCTCAGTGCCAAGGCCTCTATATACGTTTTCTGCTTTAATCTTGATAGCTGATGCTGCACAATAGCTAATATTAGCCCATTTTATAAATAAATAAATAAATAGGCTGGAAGGTAACCTTGCCCAGGGTCACATAATAGGGTGCAGAGTCCAGAGCCCAGAGCCCAGGTCTGCCTTTTTTTTGTTTTTTGTTTTTTGTTTTTTTTTGAGATGGGGTTTCACTCTGTTGCTCAGGCTGGAGTGCAGTGGTACAATCAAAGCTCACTGCAGCCTCGAACTCCTGGGCTCAAGCAATCCTCCTGCCTCAGTCCCCTGAATAACTAGGAATACAGGCACATGCCAACATGCTCGAATAATGCCTGACCCATTTCTTTAACAATATTGAGTCTATGGAACAGAAATGCAGCGGTGAACAAAACAAACAACAGAAAAGTTTCTACGTCTGTCTTTCCCCCCAGTCTATGGTCTCATCTGAAGAAGCTTTGTATTTGGTGTCCAAACACCTTATTAGGATTTCTATAAATGAGAGCATATTTTAAAATGTGATACTCTTTACACTTCCTTCCCACATGGTATGGAACATGAATATTCTTTCATTCTGTCTGGATCTGTCTATACCAGATGTGTCTTTATATTGGTTTAGAGATTACAAAGTATTTCACATATGTTATCCTATTTAATTCTTACCTATACCTCACTATTTATGAGGTTAAATGGAGATTGCTATGACCATTTTACAGATGAGGAGATTAAGGTTTAGCATGACCTAATATCGTAACTATTAATAAATGACAGAGCTGGCACCAGAATCCAAGTTTTTAAACTTCTAATCTGGTTCCCAGGATTTTCCTGGGAAAACGTAAAACTGCTCTAAACTCTGCCCCGAAAGGCATCCTTGAAATGTGCTCCATGGTACATTTCTTTTTCTTTCTTTCAAGATAGGGTGATATGGTTTGGCTCTGTCCCCACCTAAATCTCATCTTGAATTGTAGCTTCCATAATTCCCACATATCCTGGGAGGGAACTGGTGGGAGGTAACTGAATCATGGGGGCGAGTTTTTCCTGTGCTGTTTTTATGATAGTGAATAAGTCTCACAAATTCTGTCTCACAAATTCTGATGGTTTCATAAAGGGGAATTCCCCTGCACACGCCCTCTTGCCTGCTGCCATGTAAGACATATCTTGCTTTCTTTCCCTTCATCTTCTGCCATGATTGTGAGGCCTCCCTAGCCATGTGGAACTCTGAGTCAATTAAACCTCTTTCCTTTACAAACTACCCAGTCTCGAGTGTGTTTTTATTAGCAACGTGAGAACAGACTAATACACAGGGTCTCACTCTGTCTCCAACTGGAATGCAGTGGCGCGATCAAGGCTCACTGCAGCCTCGGCCTCCTGGGTTCAAGAGGTCCCCCTGAGTAGCTGGGACTACAGGTGCACTACCACACCTGGTTAATTGTTTTTATTTAAAAAATATATATTTTTACTTTTTTTGACACTGAAGGAAGTAATATATACAGTGGTCCATCTCCAAGACAAAGTGCCTTGAATCAGCTTAGGTCAGCAAACTACAGAAGAAACAGGATATACAAGGCCCCTGCTTGAATAGTTGATGCCTACTTGTCAACTTCCCCCTTCTTCCCCTCTCTGCTCCCCGTTAGTTGCTCTTACCCAAACCAAAAAAAGTTTAGTTTAAAAGTTTACTAGCCTGCAAAATAGGTCATTTTGTCTGTTCTTATCAGCCTGCCCAGCTACTTAGGTCATAAGTCAAATACTTGAAAAGCCCCTAAGCTAACTAGAATTGCAATGCATTGTGGTCTGCAACAAAATGCAGCAAGACAACCCTAAAAAACAAACAAACAAACCACCTAAAGCCACTATGCAACAATCAATAGGTGACATCTGGGAAGACTGTGACCCCATAGTACTCAGCCTATGAGGAACCAGCGGAGAGACCTGCGCAGTAGGGGATAAATTGCTTGTTGAAACTGTGCTGGGTGTGCCTGCTCATCAGACACCTGATCTTGCAAGGCCATCATTAGAAGTCTCACTTTGCTGTTCTCCAGGTCTCTAAGTCCATTCTTTGGGTTTGGACAGGTGAGTTTGTTTCTCACAAGACAAGTTCTCACTCTGTTGCCCAGGCTGGAGTGCAGTGGCATGATCACAGCTCACTGCAGCCTTGACTTCACAGGCTCAAGTGATTTTCCTACCTCGGCCTCCCAAGTAGCTGGGACTACAGGTGAGTGCCACAATGCCTGGCTAATTTTTGTATTTTTTGTAGAGATGGGGTTTCACCATGTTGCCCGGACTGGTCTTGAACTCCTGGGCTCAAGGGATCTGCCTGCCTTGGCATCCCAAAGTGCTGGGATTACAGGCGTGAGCCTCTGTGCCTAGCCAGTTTTTTAATTTTGATTTTTGTAGAGATGGGATCCCACTATGTTGCTCGGGCTCGTCTTGAACTCCTGGGCTCAAGCGATCCTCCACTTCAGCCTCTCAAAGTGCTGCGATTATAAACGTGGGCCTGTTCTTCAGGGAGGACTTTGCATTGAACCTTCCTGAATGTTGAGTCTAATTAGTATGCACAGGTTAAATAATCAACATCTTCATGTAGTGTAGTGTGGTGGAAATAGAAACCCTTGAGCAGAATTTTATTCCCCTTCACAATTCAAGAATTTGCATCCCCCAAGAGACCCCATCTCTACTTTTACTGCATGTTTAATTTACTTCCTAACAGAGAAAGTGAATACTATTTAAATAATTTAAGTTGCAAGGATTTTAGCCAACATCAAAAGGCCTGATATGTTCTGTGGACTGCTGAGAGTCAGGCAGCGGGCTGAGGACCCAATCACTGCAACAAAGAATAGAGAAACACGATGATGGTAGGAGCTGCAAGACCAGAAACGGGGGACAGGGAAGAAAATGGAGTCAGATCTCAGCCTTGACTCTGCCAGTGGGCCTGGCATGGTGCTGTGCTGGATAAAGGGTTGCAGAGATGAGATGCTCACAGCCAAATAAGGGAGACACAGGTAAAGACGCGACAGGAACCAATGTTCCCTGTAGGACTCAGGGAAAGCCTCACACAGAAGGAGGCTCTTGAAGTCCTCTGGGCACCTGAGGGAGCCAAGGGCATCCTCAACTGAGGAAACTGCATGTGCAAGAGTGTCCAGGTCCAAAAAGGTTCCAGGGCTTGGGGCATCACATAGGCTGGTTTGGCTGAGGCACAGAGTGAGTTTGGAGGAGCAGGGAAAGGAGGGTTATGAGCAAGAGGAGTGTGAATAGCCTTCAAGCTGGGGGGAAGCTGACTCTCAACCTGAGAGAAGCCCCTCGCTCACTGGCTAACTCAAGTGCTTATCAATCTGGTCCCCATTAACGCACCTGCTATAAGAAATAACATGCATGCAATGAGCAATTAAGATTGTGACCCACGTGGCTCAATTAATACTCGAGTTTTTCCTTTTTAATTTTTTTTGAGAGAGTCTTGCTCTATTGCTCAGGCTGGAGTACAATGGCTCAGTCTTGGTTCACTACAACCTCTGCCTCCTGGGTTCAAGTGATTCTCCTGCCTCAGCCTCCCAAGCAGCTGAGATTATAGGTGCATACAACCATGCTGGGCTAATTTTTGTATTTTTTTGTAGAGACAGGCTTTCACCACGTTGGCTGGGCTGATCTTGAACTCCTGACTCCAAGTAGTCTGCCTTGGCCTTCCAAAGTGCTGGGATTGCAGGCGTGAGCCACCGCGCCTGGCTCAAGCTTTTGTTTTACTTTTTACACTGTGCTTCTTTACATGTTCATAAAAGGAAACCCTGTCTTTAGCAGTAGGCTTTTCTCCATGTCTTTTTTCCTGAGCTCTGCAAACAATTTCTCCCCATTCTATCTGAATGACTCTCGTTATTCACCCCTGTCACCTCTCCTTAGGTACCTGTACCTCACTGGCCCTGTTCTGCACCATACCTGGTGTCTCAGGCCCTTCCTGCTGCTGTAACAAAATACCCATGACTGGGTAATTTTATAAATAATAGACATTTATTTCTCACAGTTCTGGAGGCTGGGAAGTCCAAGATCAAAACACTGACATTCAGTGTCTGATGAGGGTGTTTTTGCTGTGTCCTCACACGGTAGAAGGCGGAAAGTAAAAAAGGGATGAATGCTGTGTGAACCTCTTTTATAAGACATTAATCCCATTCACTAGGGCAGAGTCCTCTGGCTTAATCATCTCCTAAATGTCCCATCTCTTAATACTATCATATTGGTGATTGTGTTTTAACATATAAATTTTCAGGGACACATTCAGGCCATATAACCTGCCCAGGACTAGAGCTCTCCTTGAGGGAGGGAAGGTGGAGGAACTAAGCAGGGAAAGCCAGAATTCTCTTTTGTCGGCTAGGTATACTCAAATAATGTCCATTCTATCACACTTGCTGGGAGCATGACAGCTCCATGCTCCCTTGGCATGCGTTTAAGAGCCCTTTTGTTCTTTTAATTATCTAGACATTGCAGATTACCAACCATATGAGTAGCTAGCTCAGTGCTAGGCCTTGGAGTAACAAAGGGGCAGAGGGTGACTAAGATGCTGCAGATTTCTTTATTTAGAGACAAGGTCTTGCTCTATCACCCAGACTTCAGTGCAGTTGTGCAATCATAGCATACTGCAGCCTCAAACACCTGGGCTGTAGCGATTCTCCTGCCTCAGCCTCCTGAGCAGCTGGGACTACAGGTACATGCCACCATGTCTGGCTAATTTTAAAATTTTTATTTTGTAGAGAAAAGAGTTTCACTTTGTTGTTGAGGCTATCCTCAAACTCCTGCTCTCAAGTGATCCTCCCACCTCAGCCTTCCAAACTGCTGAGATTACAGGCATAAGCCGCTGTGCCCAGCAATACTGCCCATTTATGGTTTTTTAATGTTTTTCATTCTTTTTCAATGCTGCATATTTAAACACGAGTAACATTGTTTCCTTTTTTAACCCATGTGATTGTGTTTAATCCTCATAATAACCTTGTGATGGCAAAGTGCAGTTTCTGTTCTCAACAAACTTAAAATGTACTGGAGGGAGTTGGCCTATACATAAATGATCAAAATACAGGCAAAAAGAGAAGGTATAATAATTTTTAAAAGGTGTCTAAAACGCAGTGGGAATCAGGGATGGTGCTATGGTTTGTATGGATATGTCCTTCCAAAATTCATATGTTAAACCTTAATGTGCAATGTAATAGTATTAAAAGGTGGGGACCTTTAGCAGGTAATGAAGTCATAACAATGGTGCACTCATGAATAGGATTCGTGACTTATCAAAGAGGTTCAAGGGAGCTCTTTGCCTTTTTTTATCCTTCCCACTATGAGAAGGGGGTAGCATTCAAGGTATCATCTTGGAAGCAAAGATGAGGTCCTCCCCAGGCACTGAACCTGCTGGTGCCTTGATCTTAGACTTCCCAGCCTCTATAACTATGAGCAATACATTTATGCTATTTATAAATTACCCAGTCTAAGGTATTTTCTATTGCAGCAGGAATGAACTAAGACAGATGGAGAGAGGTTTTCTGTTTAGTGGGGCACCTGGCTTTGGGGAGGAGCTGGTATTGAACCTGAACCTAGATAGATAAGTTGGATCCTGATACAGGAACAGGGGCATTTCAAGTCACAGAGCAAGAGTAAAGGAACAAGCCAGGAATCAGTTAGAAGCATGTTGCTTGCATTAGTCCATTCTCATGCTGCTATAAAGAACTGCCAAAGAGTGGGTAATTTATAAAGGAAAGACGTTTAATTGAATCACAGTTCAGCATTGGCTAGGGAGGCCTCAGGAAACTTACAATCATGGCAGAAGGGGAAGCAAACACATCCCTCTTCACATGGCAGCAGGACAGAGAAGAATGAGAGCCCAGCAAAGGGGCAAGCCCCTTATAAAAACATTAGATCTCATAAGAAGTAACTATCATGAGAACAGGATGGGGGAAACCACTCCCATGATTCAATTATCTCAACTTGTTCCATCCCACCACACATGGGGATTATGGGAACTACAATTCAAGATGAGATTTGGGTGGGGACACAGCCAAACCATATCAATGCCATAGCGATGAGCAATGAGACATACAGGAGAAGACTGAGTTTAGGTACAGATTCTCAAGGGCTGGAACATGAAGCTAAGGGGATGAATTTAGCAAACATCTTTGTGTTTGGCTCCTTCTGTGAGATATGTGAAGATGACAAATTTATTCGCTGAATGAGAATTCACAAACTGATAGCATGTTTCTTAGCCTGTGCTTGGTTCCTGAGAGAGATATAGGGTGTCTGCCCTCTGGAGGTTTATACTACAGAGGTGGAGGGATTCAGTTCTATAATTGATTAGAGAGGAATATGGTTTCAACAGTGAGTTCACTCCAAAGTTTGGGGATGGAGGAATATTCTCTGGGGATTGGAAGTGCAGAAGGAGGGGATTTAGGGGTTACAAAATAAACTGAGGCTAGAAGGGTGGGAAGAGAGAAGGCATGGAATTCCTAATGGAAACAGAGAGTAGGGTGAAAGGGCAGGAGAAGCGGTGAGAAAGCAAGCTGGGTCCAGCTTCAAAAGCTCTGAAAGAGCCAGTGAAAAAGACAGCATTTCCAGATCCTGAGCAGCCCCTGAACATTCTGCTCTGGAAGGTCCACTTCAGTGCATAACTGCCACATCCTAACACCTCCAGCAAGGCTGCGAGGTAGACATCACCATCTCCATTTTACAGATGGAACAAGAGGCACAGAGAAGTGAGGTGAATTTCCCGGGGCTCCTGCCTGGTAAAGGGCTATTTGGTTTCAGAGCTTCTCCCAAACCCCTCAGCTGCACTGCCCTCATTCAGTTAAAGACTCCGAACGTAGAAGATACAGAGGGAGGATGTACACACAAGGAATTATTCCTTGGGAGGCTTCTGAGCACAGGTAGTATCTGTGATTAACACTTAAAGATTATAAACTCCACCCATGTGGGGAAGAGACAGACTCATTTCCCCGTTCACGGCTAATGGACGTATGGCAGTGCAGACGCCTCTGCATTTTGATTGGTTTTCTCACATAGGGGAACAACTTTTCAAAGATCCCAGAGGCTCAAATATGGATATAAAAGCAATTTACTGCAACCAAATAATATGCTCCAGCTACTTCTGTGGAGTTTTTAGCCATTGCAAAAGAGACCCTTTGAGTCCTTCCTACTCCGGTGCTCCTCTGCCAAGCCCTCTCCGCGCAGGTGAGCGTGTGAGGCCTCTTGGAGCCCACTTTTCACCCTTTAAGGAGGCTGGAGGTGCCAAAGTGCGCCTCTGGGGGCCGGAGGCTGTGTCATAAAGGGCTCTAGTTAAAAGAGGCAAAAGGTGCCAGAGAAACGCTACAGCCTTGTTTTTGTTTGTTGGTTGTGCATCTTAATTACTAGAAAGGAATAACTGAGCTTCCACTTCTGAGGCGGGGGCTGGTCTAACAAACCCCAGGACCCTTAGGAATTGGGCAGCGCGAGGTCTCTGCTCCCACCTGGAGGGGGCACAGGTACCCGAGGCAGATGCTAGTTCCCCCACTTTTTGAAGCCGCTGCTCATCCTGTTTGAGAACAGAGGCTATATATTCTTTGAGCAGTTGCCCGTAAGTTTCCCCAGCCACCAGGCATTCAGCCACTGGCTCCAGATCCCACAAGCCCTCGGGTGTTCAAGTGCCCTGGGAGGTGCGGGTGCGGGTTCGGCTTGCAGGAGGCCTCGGGCACCCCCTCCAGGATTCCGTGCTAACTGCAAACGATCGCGCTCGCAGGGAGGCCCCAGTGCTTGGAAAACTCCAGGAATCCCTTCAGAGCACTTTATTTTCAGGCGAGCACCGGGCGCTCTACAGACCTAGACCTGGGCTGTGGAAAGGGAAGAGCAGAGCGGATGGGTTACGCAGAGGATGCTCAGGCTGAGCCTCGGGGTCTGGCGCTCCTGGACTCTGCTGAGGGCTGAGAGGGAAGGACAGGTGCCTTCCTCTGAGCCCGGCTTTGAACAGATCTGGTACCAAGGCGAGAGGAACAGCTTGATGACTCTAATTTCAAAAAGGGACAGTGAGAAACTCGGGTGCTTTGGTGAAAAGGGCTCATTTGTGGAGTTACTTTGCAAAATCACATGGTTCGTAAACTCCAGATAAGTGTCCTTATCTGCAAAATCGGGGTACAAAAGCTTGCATCACAGGCCAGATGTGATGATTAGATGATAATTAAACTCCCTGCGGTGACTGATAGAGTCAACGCTGTTTCCTTCCCCCTCCAGTTAAGGATTTCTGGTAATTTTTTTCCCACCTCAAAAAGGTCGGAAGCTTAGCTGAGGATAGTTTGCAGTGCATGAACTTCTTCCCTCCACTGCGGCGGGTAAGCGTGTGTCAAGATGTGAGAGACTGGGGTCCTATAAACGGTCCATCCTGGAGACGAAGACTTAAGCTCACTTAAAGAAGTTGTTGCCTTTAGTGCAGTCTAGAGATCACAGTATTATTATAAACATGTTTCAATTACCTACACAGCAAAAAATAAAGTTCAAAGAATATGAGAGCTGAAAATGCAAAGTAAAGTTAGCTTTCCTCCTTGCCTAGACAACTACTGTAGTTGTTCCTTTTAGAAATTACCTTATGATTTAAAGTGATATATATGAAAGAAAGAATGTTTGGAAAGGATAAATGTCAATTTCTATCTCCTAATTATTCCTAATTTTTACATTGGAGAAATTTATGAATCTAATTACAATTCATTTTTTTCTGTACATTTATCAGTCAAGTCTAAAAACTGAAAACTGATAAACAGCATTTACAATATTATTCAGTAATTTTTGTACTGTGAATTCTTAGTTATACCACAACTAAATAGTGTGTTTGGAGCCTTATGGAAGCAATGTATCAATGAGTCTGCACCATGTATAGGTTTAGAGTACAAATGTATACTACCTGCATGGCCTGGGGAAACCCAAGCATAGAAATGGCCATTAAAATTGGTTCTGGGTCAATAATATCCCTTAGATGCTTAGCAGAAGCAAATATAAACCTAGCAAAGAGACAAGCTTCAATCCGGATCTTCCAAGTGTCTTAAGAGGAGAGAATAATACAAATTAACACACACACTATGAACAAGAATGAGCAAACACAACCAACAGAAATAGAAGACAGGATTACAGCTCTTCAGATTTCAATAACTGAACAACCTATTCCATAGTATAAAGTAAGTTTCAAAACATAAAGACTAAGAAGAAATACATGACAAAACAAATTTGAAAAACCTATTAGAACTATTAATTGTGAAAAATATAGTCATGGACACTTTTCAAAAGGCAACAAATGGGTTAAACCTCAGGTTGGTTACAACTGAAGAGAGAGAAACTGGATGACAGATATGAGGAATTTACCCAGAATTCAACACAAAGGGATTTAGGATAAGAAAGAGGAAAGAGAGGTTAGGAGGCAGGGAGAATAAAAATGTTTAACATATCTAATAGGATTTCCATAAAGAGAGACTTGAGAAAATAAAGAAGGTACAATATTCAAATATAATGGGGGAGAACATTCAGAATAGATGAAAATGAATTTTCAGAGTTGTGAAACAGTGAAGACACATTCTAGAGAAGGTATAAAATCAAGGAAAAAGGATTATCTCAATAACCAGGAAGAATAGACGCTCTACGAAGGAATGACAGATGTCAACAGCCGCAGAAGACAGAAGACTGTGGATACTATCTCCGAAGTAGGACAGAACATAATTATGACTCTTGTTTTAAAACCATAACAACTATAATTAAAATGAGTATTAAATTTTTTTTTCAGATTACTAAAATAACAGTACTGTCACTGTCTTCTGGGTAAAATGTTGCTCAGCTTGTATTTGAAGAGGCCAAGATATGGCTCTGGAAGAAATTTGTTCTCTTAGTTGGTGTAAGCTGTACTTTTTTTCTGCAGATAAACAGAGGAAGAAATATGCCTATCATTCCAGGGAAATTCTTTTCAAACTACCCTAGTCTTTGGCTAAAGTTCTGGTGCCAGTTTCACAAAAAGAGTCTACCTTTGGAAAAATTGCTTCAGTTTTATGGACCTTAGCTTCAGGATTTGCTATTTTAAAATTTTCTATAAAAATAGTTTAATATTCACTTTCAGATCTCTAAATTTCTTGCCCTTCTAAAGTCAGATCCTTCCTTAAAACTAGCTTTTAAACCAAAAGAAAGTAGGAGATCTGATGTCCTGTCTTGAACAATAACATTATTTTTTAAGAGTCAGGGTCTCCCTCTGAGCTCAAGCTGAAGTGCCATGGTGCAAACATAGCTCATGCAGTCGTGAGCTCCTGGGCTCAAGAGATCCTCCTGCCTCAGCCTCCCAAGTAGCTAGGACGACAGGTATATGACAGTACATGTGGCTAATTTTTAACTTTTTATGGAGATGGGTTTTCACTCTTGCTCAGGCTGGTCTTGAACTTCCAGTCTCAAGCAATTCTCCCACCTCAGCCTCCCAAAGCACTATGATTACAGGTGTACGCCACTGCACCTGGCCAACTTATTTTATACTTATCATCTGTTGTAATTTCTGAGGAAAGAGAGTTATCTGTATTAGATCTTCTAGTCAGATAGGCCAACTACTTTCGACTGTGGTACTAAATCTGGTTATAGAGAAATATCATGAAGCAACATACCAAGTTTCTGCTTGCCAGAAATGCACTTGTTTTGCATAGCAGGTCTGACATGGGCTTCTTTGCATCACATATTGCCATACTGCAGTGGAAGTACAGCTGCAGGAATTAAGAGGCATTTGTTAGTGAAGCTGGCCAGGGTTGTAAGCACTCTCCTGGTAAGCCAACATTTCCAGTGAAATTTGCTTGGTCTCACCATATTCAACTAGAGGCTGCCATTTTAACCTGCTCTATAGTAGGGGCTCATTAACTTAGATCTATTCCTAGGTAATATTAGCTAAAGAGATCAAGGTCAAGAGTCTGAATTCTTCAATCTCTTGTGATTTCATTTGATTTATAGGTTGTGATTCTAAAGTTTTAGAATATGGTAACAGTTTTATATAATGGTTATGTAGTTTAACATGCAAATGTTTATATTGTACTTCCAAAATACAGGGAGTTACAGGCCGGACACAATGTCTCATGCCTGTAGTCCCAGAACTTTGGGAGCCTGAGGTGGGTGAATCACATGAGGCCAGGAGTTTGAGACCAACCTAGCTAACATGGTGAAACCTGTCTCTACTAAAAATATAAAAATTAGCTGGACATGGTGTTGTATGCTTGTAGTTTCAGCTATTCAGGAGGCTGAGGCATGAGAATTGCTTGAATCTGGGAGACGGAGGTTGCAGTGAGCTGAGATCATGCCACTGCACTCCAGCCTGGGCGATAGAGTGAGACCCTGTCTCTCTCTCTTTCTCTCACACACACCTCACACACACACCATACAAATATATATGGAGTTATAAATAACAGACTTTATGTGCTATATGTATGATAGACCTATCATGAAAAATTTGAAGTAAAAAGATTATAAGTTAAAATAAAATGGCTGTTTGTTATCTATCTCATCGCTGGAATGAATGACAATGGCTTTTTAGACTAGGCCATTTTATGAAAGAAAGTGCTAGAGCCATTTTCAGTTAAGATTTGCTAATTCATTCCAGTTTTTATCTTGTCTAAATATCCACAACTAGACCAATCTGACTTTTTAAAATTAAATTGCTTTCACTTGGTCTTTAATCTGTCCATGGGCATATTTGAGCAAGTGTCAAAACAGTCATAGATGAAGAACCTACTCATATCTTCCAATAATGCATTTTCTTTCTTCATGAAGGTAAACATTTTAACTTCAAATCTCTTCACATGGGAAGGAAACTCCCATCCACGAAGAAATTTTATCCATGGGGTAGAAGACAGTTTCATGGAATTCTCATCATTTGCATAGCTTTAAAAAAAACACCAGAAAAGAATTAAGTCTCGCTGTCAGAGAAGACTCTAAATGGAGCTTTTATTCGAAGAATATATTAAGAGGTAGGATGGTTGCATAAAGGTTGCAATAGGATTGGAATTTTTCAACTATCGCTTTCTCGTGTACTGGGTCTGGACAAGCCAGGCAGTGCTTTAGCGCCTCTGTGCCCTTGCCTATGAGATATTATTGACAACACCTTCACTATGACAGTGGACAAGTAAACTATTGTAAACTCACATTGTAGATTATTATTGGAGTGCTGATAAAGCCTACGAGTTAGTGGTAGGGTAAAAGAGTACTAGAAAAGAGTTCCTGGAATACAAAGTAAAAACTATAGATTCTCTGAGGAGCAGGACAGCAGTGTGGTAAGAACGAGGAACCAGGGGGCAGTACAGGATCTGCTCTCCAATCCCATTGTTCTGATCTCATCTGCCCACCTCATTCTATTCCAGATTCATTGGCCTCCTTGCTGTTTCTAGAACATGCTGATGAGGCTTGGAATAACATTCCGTATAGCAGCATGCCTTCCTGCCTTCAGATGTCTGCTCAAATGTGACTTCATTGCAGAGGCTTGCCCCTGTGATCCTGCAAAAAATGCCTCTCACTCACTCACATCAACTTTCATCTCTTTAACTGTTTTATTTTATTTTACTACCACATGACATTTGCTTCCCATGAAAACAGAAGCCTCATGAGAGCAGGAACTTTGTTTATTGCTGTAGTACCAGAATCTATAGTATATGGATGGAAATGATTGAATAAGCTGGAATAGGGACAGAATACCTGGGTTCCAGGCCTTCCTCACTGTGTTAACCTGGACAAGACAGGACAAGAGATAGTATATATATATATTTTTTGCTTAGTAGTTTTAAAGATTAAGGGAAGAAGGAGGAAACATTTAGGAACACCTACTACTAAGCAAAGTAATTTTCATTAAGTTTCATATCAATCTGATAAATATTAATACTCCCATTTTACAGATTAACTGCATCTAAGAGAGTTTGTGACTTCTGTAAAATCTAGTGCTATTAAAGTGCACAAAATAAAGATTAAATATATCACATGTAAATGCAAGCTATTTTTATAATCAAACTAGTTATACTTTATCGTTTTTCCTTTTTGTGGAAAAGAGGGTCTGCTATATTGCCCAGGCAGGCCTTGAGCTCCTGAGCTAAAGCTATCCTCCCGCCTCTGTCTCCCTAAGTGCTGGGATTATGGGCATGAGCCACTGTATCTGACTGATCAAATTAGTAATGAAATTAATAAATAACTACTTTTAATAAACCATCTGTAATTTACTAGATAAAAATTGTATATAGATAGGCCAGTTTCTTCATTTTTATAACTTTAGGCATGGAATAAGACAAGGAATAAATAAAACAAAAATAATTCATTTTGATGTATTACCACTGGTATTATCTGATTGTTGAAAAGTTCATGTTTTCCACTTTTTATAGAGATCCATTACAACTTGAAAGTAATAATTTTCTAAACATTTCAGTCATTTAATAATTTTTTTTTGAAATAGGATCTTGCTCTGTCACCCAGGTTGGAGTGCAGTGGTGCAATTGTGGCTCACTGCAGCCTCAACCTTCCAGGCTCAGTAGATCCTCCCAACTCAGCCTCCCAAGTAGCTGGGACCACAGGTCCATGTCGCCACACCCTGCTAATTTTTGTATTTTTTGTAGAGATGGGGTCTGACTGTGTTGCTCCTCCAGGTGTAGAGCTCCTGGCTTCAATAAATTCACCCGCCTCAGCCTCCCAAATATTGGGATTATAGACATGAGCCACTGTGCCCAGCCTAGAAGTTTTGGGATCTACTTATTTTTTTTTCTCCTTAGCAAAAGGGAAGTTAGAACCAATTACTATGATTATTGACAGAATCTTGAATTTCTGCTTCATATACTTGATAAGCACATTGATTTATAGGCCTTTTGTAATAACTTAAAGGTCTTCTAATGTTTGTATCACAAGGCTTGGCAAATGTTTAAGAAACTGCATGGGAAGAAAAAATAAACAAACTACATGGAGAATGCGTCTCATACCCAAAGGGTTTTAGGTCAATTTAAGTATAGTTTTTAAAAAAGTGAAGCCAAAAGGGTGAAAAATAAAGTGTAGATTTTTATGAATTCAGTGCTACAGGACATCTGTTAACATTTGTAGCAAGTCTAGATTTTAATCTGAAGAGCACAGCCTTAACGTTTCTCCTTGTCTGAAGTTTTCCAAAAATAGACCTCACTATCCAGATATTAGGTCATTTGCCTGCTATAGGAACAGAATAATATAAACGTCTTAATTCTTCTGTGAAAGGTTGACTTTATGTACTGTCTTTATGGAGAATTAAAAAATTTGCATTTCAACGACTGATGAGAAAAGATAGATAAAAACACTGTTGACATAGAAAAGCGAAAGCAACTGAGAGAAAAGTTTAATCCCAGGTAGATAAAATGTTCATTTCTGAGCCTCCTATCAGCCAAGGCAGGAAAGGAGATAGTGTCATGGGATTCATTTCCTAAAGACAAAGTACAGAGGAAAATGTTCCTGGCATTAAGTATCAAAAAGAACTGATACAATAAGGGCCAGTCCATTTTATTCCTCCATCTTCAACAATAGTTTCCTTGAAGATTCAGAGACATGATGGTTTCACACTGATTCTCATTATGAGCCAAGGACACAATGTAATTTACTCTCAGAGTAAATTAGCCATAGGCAATGAGTTAAGGTGGCCAAATTTCTGACTTTGAGGCAGAAAAGTTAACACTTAGAATATTTTTATTAATTTCCTAGGAATTTGAGATAGCACAGGTGATTTGTGATAATGCCTCACTCTTCAGTTCTCTACCTAAATATCACCTCCTCAGAGAGCGTAACTATTCTAACCATGGGACTCACCAGTCACTGCAACCCTTTCAAAAGCTTCATGTTCTTCAGAGCATATCATGTCTGTGCTTATCTTCCCCAATGAATATAGGCTTAGAGCAGAAACTCTTTTGTTCACCGCTGTCTTCCTGATATGTAGGCTGGTACTTGGTATGCTGTTCTCAATGAGTTTGAGTGAATACATTCTTACCTCTAAGATACCTCCCGTTGAAAATAAATCTATTCAGACTGGACTCAAAACAATCTCAACTTATATTATTCACCACCCTCTATGAGAAAGAAATGAAACATTTCAGATTCAGTTTCTACAAGCTTTGAGGGGAAAAGAAAAAGGCTAATAACAAAGGGAATATGTAGAAGTAGCTTAAGAAAATAAATTAGGACTTATACCCTAAGCATTCGAATGAGTTGAGGGCTCAATTTCCTCACCTGTAAACATCACACAAACACACCTGTTATCAGTTTGAAGTGCCTGTTAGTAATGTCTCACTGTGGGCTACTCTTGGGATCTGGGCCTGGGGTAAACCAATAATCCTCTAGAAATAACTCTAGTTGTGGATCTTCAGAATACAGAAGCTCAATCTTGAAGAAAACTGCTTCTTTTAAATATTTTATGACAGGGTATTTTACATTCTTGTAGAATTCTGAATACAATGAGTCAATGAGAATCAATTTGGAAGTTAATTCTTTTGTTCACAGATTGAATAGAAAGTTTTAGCTTTAAAAATAGTAACTGTGATATAATAAAAAGTAAGTTAGAAATAAATTTAGGGCCTGGCACAGTGGCTCATGCCTGTAATCCCAGCACTTTGGGAGGCCGAGGCAGGAGGATCACTTGAGGTCAGGAGTTTGAGACCAGTGTGACCAACATGGGGAAATCCCATCTCCGCTAAAAATACAAAAAATTAGCCAGGCATGGTGTGGTGGGCCTATAGTCCCAGCTACTTGGGAGGCTAAGGCATGAGAATCGCTTGAATCTGGGGGCAGAGGTTGCAGTGCTGAGATTGTGTAGCTGCAATCCAAACCAGGGACAGAACAAGACTTTGTCTTTAAAAAAAAAAAAAGAAAAAAGAAATAAACTTAGGTTTGAGGATTCCTTCTAAATGTGTATGCACAGATGAGAAATCCTAACACCAATCAGAGACCACTGTTTTTCTAAACTTTTGTTATATTGTCTACAATTTTATTTTATACCATTATCTTCTCACTGCTTCCCCACTTTGATGATTGAATAGTCATTAAGATATTATTTGAATTAACGTAATAGCTAAGACTTTTTATCACCTGATGTACCATAAATCTGAAAAGCCTAAACCTCTAAGAGTTATCTATACAGGGAACATACTATATATTTATGTTAAATATATGTTTGCTGTTACAGATACTGAAGTGACAGGATTTGTCTATAAGTCTGAACACATTTTATTTCCTCATATTTCTAGGAGAAGGAATATAAACTCATGCATAGTTTATAGCATAGTATCAAGTTGCATTCTGTAAAGATGCTACCAAATTTTTTCACTATCAGCAATGTGACAGCTGTTTACCACACACTAGCTAACATAAAATAGATATTACCAAATATTTTAATTTGATAAGAAATAACTCATTTTAATTTGTATTTCCAGTTTCTAGTGATAGGCTTTTTAATATATAAAAAGTCTGGGGTTTTTTGGTGAGTTTTATGTATCAATTACTAATATCTACTTGATATTAATAAGTTTTCACTCATAAGATCTGTTCATGTAGGATATTTGCCTTTTACCTTGTTGTAATATTCATCGAACTGAGCCTCAGTTTTCTAATTGATGAAACTACCGTGGTTCTTGCTTGTCTCTTAAGGTAGTTGAGGAATAAATGAGACAATAGACACAAGTAGGAGTGATAGGAAGTGTTATATGAGGCTAAATTATTTTGTTATTGTTGCCTTGAACTGAATTGCCTTCCCATACTGCCAAGAAGAATCTATTTTTGGAAAACTTCACGGTCAGGGAGATAAGACCAAGTCCTGGCTCAACACTGGGTGCCTGGTTCTTCTTTGGTTGGTAATGAAATGTGACTGTATCATGGAGAAGATACTGGCAGGCACATCTTTCCAGAAGGAAAATACAACAGCATCCCCTTAGAAAAGACACAACAGTTCTTGAATCATCAGGCATCACCAGCTGCAAAGCTTATAATGGAGTTTCCCCACTTCCACCCACTTCTGCTGCCTTCTACAAACTCCAGGTGGGGAAGAAAAGGAGGGAAGTATTTAAGTCTCCTGCCTAACAAGCAGGACCAAAAATTAAAGCTTTCTGGAGAAAGCCCTTTTCTGCTTTGATCCTCCCTTCCCTTCACACCATCTTACTGGCACATAGGATCAGTTGCTCCAGGTTGGAAGTAAAGGACATCATTTTCATCAGTTAAAATCTCATTTTCAAACTAGTTCAGTGAAGACAATTGTGAACATAGCATCGTTCCCACTGGAAGTGGACAAGACACATAGGTGTGGTAAAAAAATAATCTTACCTTTCTACAGGTATTCACACTGAACACAAATATTGCACTTGTTTTAGTAACAACTGCAGGTTTGTCCCATAAAGTGAATTCCTGTGGATCCAGGCCTGACAGTCCTTTCAGCTTCATTGCAGTGACTACCACAGAGCCACTGGACTTGCAGACATTTAGATAGGTGAAGAGACTCAGGTCCAGAAATATTGTGAACAGAGAAACATGAAAATGACCACTGCATGACAACTAGAAATGTTACGATATAATAAATACACTTAAGATCAAGGTTGAGATTGCAAAGGCCATAAAGGAGATCTTAGACCATGAAAGAAATAGCCAAACCTGGAACAATAAATGATGATCTGACACTGCAGCTGCTCGAATGCTAATGGGGGTTAGAGATGGTGTCAATCCCAGTAGCCAAGGACTTGTATTTTAGTACCTGTAGAGTGACGCAAGCATCTCAAGTCTGTAAGAGGCTTGAATTAAAAATAGGACCCTTGCAGGAAGTCTAGATACTCTAGGTATTATATTCCCACTGAAAGGGTAACCTAGAAACCTTTTGCTCCCACATAGCAGTAAGAAAAGATAAGTTTCTCCATCTACAATCGAGGTCTCATGACTGGAAAGTAAGAGGATAGTTTCCCCTGAGAATTTATAACACTAAGCCTGCCCTCACAATTTAAGGTTTTAGGTTTCTCAATCAGTGTAATGTAGAAAACCAAACACATTTTCAAGAAGAAGGTCCTCCAGTTATGAATAACCTGGGGTACCTTGCAGAAAAACAAAGCTTCTATGGAAACACATTTTTCAAACCAGGCCACACAGACTACCTGCAAAGCTCTACTCAAGTTCAAAATACAAAGTAACAAAACATACAAAGAAATCTTTGAGTGTAAATCAGTAAATAGGATTGAAATTTCAACCAGAACTGTAAGAATTTACAAAGTCGGTAATCTCAGAAAGCTATATAAATAGTATCAAACCTAAGTCTAAAGCATTATCAAATGAGAAGAGGCATATATGAAAAAGCCAAAGAGTTCTAGAAATGAAAACTCATTATTGGACTTAATAGAAAGTAAGAAAGATTAGATATAATTGAAGTAAATCAGAGAAATAGAAGCTAAGTCTAAGGAAGCTGGTCATGGTGTGCTTTGTTACTCCCCAGCTGTCGTCCTCCCACTGATGTCCCAGAAGCAAGTGAATACTATTGGTGGCTCCGTCATGCCTGTCTCCCACATGAGTCTAAAAGGAAACAGTGGAGACAAGATAACTGCAATGCTAAGGCACAGTTCTTTATGAGAATCTCAATTTCTACCACACAAGGCAGTGACTTGAAATTGGTGATAAACTCGTCAGTAACATGGAAAAGGACACTAGTGTTAATTGCCACCAAGTTATCAACTTTGTACAAATTCCAAGTTTCCTTTATGTCCTTAACTTCTATAATAATTCAAGGAAATACCCAAGTTTTTCTTCTGTGGTGCTACAAACACCTAATTCCTTTTAGAAAGCTGCTAAACAGTCATATTTTGGTGATTAGAATCTCAAATCCTATACTCGGGGTCCATGTTGTAATGAAGTCTCATGCTACCAATAACCATACTTTCTTGGACAAGTAGTCCACGAAAGGTAGGTATTCCACTGATAATTGTGCTATGGCAGGCCATGTTAGATGGTGTACCAGCACATGGGAGTCCATCTATATCTCACCTACATGTTTCTATATATAGGTTGATATCTATCTTTAAGTTTCAATTAAGTTACCATCCTTGTAATAACTACCTTCTGCACCAAGAGGAATCTTGATGAAAATTGTATTGCCATCACTCCTCAATTCATAGTGCCTAGAAACAATGTCAGCTGTGGACAGTTTGTGAAGACTCACTCCCATCTCTTCAGAGACGTCCTTGAAGTGGCCAGCCCCAATGAGAAGGGGGCTGATATTCTTGGGGATGGTCCAAGTAATGGTGTCCATGGAGTAATACATGCCATCTTAAAGATACATTGTACCCTACTTTTTGTACACGAACATTAGACTTCAGTTAATATAATTTGGTTGTTGTAGAAAGAAGAATGGGGCTGAGCACAGTGGCTCAAGCCTGTAATCCCAGTACATAGGGAGGCTGAAGTGGGAGGATTACTAGAGCCCAGGAGTTCAAGATCAGCCTGGACAACAAAGTGAGACCTCATCTCTACAAAAAATATAAAATAAAAAAAAAATATCCGGGCGTGGTGGCACAGGCCTGTGGTCCCAGCTACATGGGAGGTTGAGGTAGGATGATCACTTGAGCCCAGGAGGTTGAGGCTGTGGTGAACAATAATTGCATCACTGCACTCCCGCCTGGGTGACAGAGCAAGACCTCGTCCCAAAGGAAAAAAAAAAAAAAAAAAGAATGTGTCAAGCAATAGGATATGGACCTTGGGAAGGAAGATTATTTGAGAGACAGACTAAAACAACTAGAAAAATGAGGTCCTAACTCATTTATGTGGTTATGACACAATGAGAAAGCTACAACCTGAACTGTTTCCTAGAATAAGTAGGGACATTGACCAGGCCTTGAAGGAAAAACTTAGGAAACTACTGGACTACCAAAAATAGAGTTGGTAAAGTACCTTGTATTTTATCATGTTAAGGATAGAAAGCGATGGAAACTCTGACAGATAGGAGTCAATGCAGCAGAGGCAAGGTGACAGATCAGTCAGCATGGAAGACACATGGAGGGGAACCACGAGAGGAAGACAGGAGAGGGGAGCCCTAGTTTGTGAAACGCCTTCCATTTATATTTTTCACCCTATTTACTTGGGTATCTGGGTGGGCATCTGTTTCCTACTTCTGTCGTCTTTCACTCTGAATTACCTCTTCCCTGCTGTACTTGCTGGGGATATAATAGGCTATAGACCCCGCCATGGGAGTTGGAAAGGTAGACTTGGCCATAATGGTTGTTTCAAGGATGGTTAAGTGATAGAGGCTGGGCTAGAAAGGGATCCACTGGGGACTTTTGCTTCGACCACTGGGAGTGAAGCATTTTCCCCAAAATCTTTAGCAATAAAGATGGACTTAAACTGTTCTAGGTTTATCTTTGCCACAACAGAGCGGGTCTTTCTGAGAATAAAGATGAAGGAGAAACCAATCTAGCCATGCCTTGTGTCAACTCTAACCCTGGAATTTTCAATTTTCTACATGAAGAACTTTTGTTTACCGGATTAGAACTGGGGATCTGTTGATTCCAGATAAGAGCCCTAATGCAGGAATAGTTCCCACCTTGTACAACAAGTTAAAAAGCCAGATATTCGCAAGTAAGTGCTACCAAAATTCAACTCCATGTCTCTTGCCCACAGGGCAAGATAGCTGTGTCCACCATCAGAATCATCCTGCACTACTTGTAGAAAGTACTTGATCTTACCGCAGTAAAAATAATATCTTGAATCTGACAGGAATCACAAGTGATTGGAATCCTGGCAATCTGTTTTAAGGGTATACTGGTAAGTATAATTTAACTACTACAGAGATATACTTCAAAATGAATTTAAAGCCAGCTCTCAGGAGGATCCTCATGTCAGTCATGTTGATTCTGTAGCCAGCCCTGTGGGCATCCTGCACCAGCATCATACACACATGACTGGTGTATAAAAGACCATCTGCCAGATGGAAACCACCCCTGAAGTCACCTGAGCCAAAAATCATAGGTGTGAGGACACTTGAAACTTCACAGTGAGAAGTTTCAAACTCCATCTGACCATGTTTTTTAATGGGACCTCAAGTTCCCATCCTAGTTAAAGGTGAGATTCAGAGGCTCAATTGAAAAATCTCCTGGACTTTCCTACTATACACTTGCCTCAGAGAAGGCTGTCGCGCGATCTTCTGGCTTGTCCTGAAGCAGGTCCATGGGGATTAATGGAACGTCCTTCTTAACAGAGATTTTTGGAAAGAAGATTTGCTTAATCCTATAAATTTACAAACACTTTAGGCTCCCTAGTCTTGGTAGATTTGATCTTCTTTTAACTTCAAATCAATGTGGTTATGATCTCATTTCTATATACACTCAGTTACCTAGAAGCTATCGTCTAATAGGTGACTGATCTTCTGCATCTTCAACATCATAACTCCTACAAAGAAGGCCAAGGGTAATTCTAGAGTACCTTGAATTCATTTAAGACGATAGACTGCATAAGCTAACTAGCAGAGAGCTGGCATGCAGTAAGAGGTAGCTAGTCTTTCTTAACCCAGTGGAAGCATTGGTTAAGCCAATGAGGATAGACTGCATAAGCTAACTAGCAGAGAGCTGGCACCCAGTAAGAGGTAGCTAGTCTTTCTTGATCCAGTGGAAGCATTGGCTAAGCCAATGAGAGTAGAAAAAAGTGACTCAGAGACAGCTACTCTACATAGCTTTTGAGTGCTTGTATTAACCCAGGTATTGCCTCTGGTAACTGATTAAAAAGATTTTTAGCTAGTTTTGTGCAGAATTAAGAGAAAACATGAAACTACAATGCATTTACTTCAACTTTATAAATTGTGAGCTGACTTCTTGCTTCTATAATTTTTTTTACTGGCCCACATACATAATAACAATAATTATCTCTTGTAAGAATTGAGGGTAGTGAAGCCACATGTCCATGCCTTTCTCTGGCATCTGCAGAATATTAGGTTTAAAGATAAGGACTTGTCCTCTCTGAAAGATGTTGCCTTGAATCCTACTCCTACTACTTTCTGTATACGATTTATTTACTTAGCTCCTAAGCTCAGTTCCCTCATTTGTAAAAAGGGGAAAACACCTCACAGGGCTATTGGGAGATTGGGTTCATGCCTGTGATGTTCTTACAGTGTGGGGCACATATTAAAGGCTCAGTAGATGGTAGCTCTTATTACTTCCTCTATTTGCTGGGACTGAGGATCATACTGGCCACATGAGGATAACAGTGTAGAACTCCAATGGGAAATGAAGAGCTCAAGGAGACAGACAGGCCCATTGCTGAATTTTATACTTAGAAAGACTGCTAAACACTAGAAAAACTTACAGGTAAATACATACCTAAAGTTCTCCCACTAGCCCAAGTACCTTGAAGATAAGTCTTATTGACTTTCACAACCTCCCTGAGCACTTCATGCTTGGTCTAACAAGTCATCTACTTGTTGGAAAACTTAAAAGTTCTCTATTACTGAAATGGACTGATGTGAGAATAGCTAAAAGGTTGACAGGGACATTGATGTGGCAACATAACTAGTTTATGGATCTATGAAGGTAATTGACTCCTTTGGATGGCAAAAGGAAATGGGTAGAAATAGCAAGAGCCACAATAAGCTTGGATCACTTTCTGACACAGAGCACCATGGTGCCTCCTTTACTGGGCCGGGGCGAGACTTCCTCTTACTTCCATGTAATTTGTCTCACACGATCTCTCTGGAAAACCATGAGGTGTAGGGGCAGCCTACGCTTTTCTGATAAGAAGCAACGTCAGCTCTGGCAGGATCCATGGCAACATCAAGTTGCGCAATTACGGTACAGTCCACATCTCTCTGTGGGAAAGAGAATCCTGACCTTATCAGAATGAGATACTTGTTTCCCACATGAGAACCTACAGCTCATGTGGGAAGTTTGAACTGAACCAAATTTGGTGAGCTCTGTGTCACATGGTCTCAGTGTATGCAATGCTTTTCCTTCTCCACATGAGAGGGAGCCTGTGAACATAAGCTGCTCACTGCCAGCACCCAAGACAGCACCTGATGCAAAACAAGCACAACTTGAACACATGAAACAAAACCAACCTTACCATATGGCCTTAACCTGCTTATATAAGCTCCAAATTCCACTCTTTCTAGGGTCTCCCTTGTGAAGCCACATTTGGGTGTTTTGACAGTAACTTACTTTCTAGGCCTTAAAACTGATGGGGACTTTGGGACTTCTGGAAGGGGCCAGCACATCTCAGCAAAATAAATGCAACAAATTAGCTTGGAAATCCTTGGGTAGATGCCAAATGTTAGTATTCATACAATAAAACTAACTTCATGTATTCAAACCCAGCCACATAGATCACTTCTCCATGAATACTATTGTGAAGAGGACCACTGCCCCCAACAAGTTGATTTTCCATGCCACGGTGCACTTATATAAGTGACATTTGTTACTAAGATGCAGTACAAGAGAATACAACCTCGCCCCTCATGAGCCATGGGATTGGACTTGCTGCAGAGAATCCCTCGGATAGGGGTTTGACTCCAGCCTTAAGAGAGATGCTTTTGTGTTCAGCTCAGCCTTTTTTCTTTTCCTAAGTGCTTGAGGAAGCCAAGAGTAAGATTCTTAATATAATCAGTAACCCAGAGAAGATCCAAAACTCCAAGCTTGTCACTTCTTTTAAGGCAGACTGTGTACCAACTGTTAAAGCAAACTAAATATGGCCTGTGAAAGACTGTGTACTTCTTTTTTTTTTGAGCTGGACTCTTGCTCTGTCACCCAGGCTGGAGTGCAGTGGCGCAATCTCAGCTCACTGCAACCTCCGGCTCCTGGGTTCAAGCGATTCTCCTGCCTCAGCCTCCTGAGTAGCTGGGATTACAGGCGTGTGTCACCAAGCCTGGCTAATTTTTATATTTTAATAGAGACGGGGGTTTCACCATATTGGTCAGGCTGGTCTCGAACTCCTGACCTCATAATCTGCCCGCCTTAGCCTCCCAGAGTGCTGGGATTACAGGTGTGAGCCACTGAGCCTGGCCAGGACTGTGTACTTCTGTATTAGAGTTCTTGTGGACAAACTGCAACCCAACTTAATAGGTAGACAAGATTGAAAACCTAACTTGGGAATGTGTGTATCAGTGGCTGTGTCTCGGCTGGTCCCAGCAGCCATACTTCAACCACTCATAAATACAACTGTTGTGTTCAAATTGTGTTCAAATAAAGCAAACACTGGGCTGTAACCCACCCAAGTTGTTTCTGTACCTCATTTCTGATTTCTGTATGTCACTTCCTTTTTTTTGTCTACAAATCTTCTTCCACCACATGGCTGCACTGGAGTTCCTCTGAATCTGCTGTGATTCTGGGGGCTGCCCAATTCGCGAACTGTTCATTGTTCAATTAAACTCCTTCAAATTTAATTCGGCTGAAGTTTTTCTTTTAACACAACCAAACAAGTCCTATTCAGAGGGCATGGGACACTCATCTGTATATAGGTGTAGCAGCTGAGGAGAGATGCCTGGAGCCTACATTTCCCCAGTGGTCAGAGAGGATGGTGTAGCCACACTGGGCAGCCAGGGCCTCATCTGTCTTTCTTCCTGAGCAAACTGATCTGAAAGAGCCCCAGACAGCTCCTTACCAAATGCCCTTCTTCCTGTTTAGCCTCCAGGTGCTAATCCACCAGCCCCCACTTTACAGAGGAGGAAAAAACTTTTAAGTTCACGCAGCTGAGGAGAGCTGCAGCCAGGGTGAAAACCCGGGCAACTGACCCAGAGCCTGCATGCTCGACCCCTTTTTGGGGGTGGCAGGTTATTTTTAATAAAAGTGGAAATTTTGGTAGCTCATCTCATTGACCCATGCCCCTAAACCTCCAGGAAGTGCCTGGTACCCCAAAGGTGCTCAACTGTTGTCTATCAAAAATTAAGTTACTATAATACTATGTGGCAGGTGCTACATAGTATTATGTACGGTGGGCACTTGACAACTATCATTTCATCTATGCATCTCACTGCCCTCTGCAAAATACATGGCATTGTCCCCAGCTTATGGGGAAACTGAGGGTCAAAAAAGCTAAGTGTCCTTCAGGGGCACACAGCAAGTGAGGAGCAGAGATGATATGACGTTAAGCCTCAGTCCAAAGCTCTCTCTATAATCATTTGTGGTTTCTAGAAAATGCATGGTGACTTCTTGGAGCATTAGTCACCCCTAAACAGCTGTTTCTTCGTGGTAGTCAATTCTTTAGATACACACATCCACCCAAATGTGAAATTCACCAATTATGCCATAGCCAGAGTTCTAGGTCCCAGCAAAATAATACTCTTCAGATGGCATATGGTGCTGTGTTAATGCTATGAAAGGCAGAAGGTACCAAAGATTTATGGGAATCGTGAGGCCCTTTGGAGCTCTCCCTACAAAAGATAGAATCCCTGGATATGACCCAGACTAAGAAGAGATCATGTGACCACAACACCCCATGAGAACTGAGAGCAGTTTAAGACTGTACCTGCAAAATCTGTGGTACTCACCAACTACATAAAATTCAAGATACTTGTCTCTGACATGTGAAAAGACATACTTGTCTCTTAGGCTCATTTACATGAGGCTCCCCCACATTCAAGGATCATGAAGTCTGCATCTGTGTGTGCAGAAGCAAAGAGAAGGAAGCAGTGAGGCTCTGGGTGCCACTTTTCCTAGCTCCTCCTTGCCAGGTGGACAAGAAAAACCTTACCAACCTGCAGTAGGGTCCCCATGTCTGAAAGCCAAAAGCTCCTACAATAATTAATCTGATAAAAGAGCAAACTGTACTCTCAAGACTATACATGGATATTGTTTTCCTTCCTGCTTTGAGAGGTAGGAGAAGTTCACCAAACATCCAGAAAGAGAGAGAGAGAGGCGAAAGAGAGGTGGGTGCACAGAGATACAGAGACAGGGAGAAAGACAGGGAGGCAGGTGCACAGAGACACAGACAGAGACACTGACTAATCCCCTGACCTCTATTGTCTAAGACGCCAGAACCCTTGAGGCCCTGTGGTCTGCTCAGCTCCAGGCCTATAGTAAGAGCCACACATAATTACCTGCCTCACAGCACGATGCAGAGCCATGGCACAGCAAGAAACTTCTCTGCCTTTTATCTCTGCAGAGAAGCTCCGCTTTCTGCTTGGCCTAGCAGCATGGAACTGGCCTCAATAGGATGTGTGATCATCAGGAGAATCTATTACAGCTGCTTCTCCTCCTTTACCTGGCAGCAAAGCAGGATTCAGGACAGCTGCCCTGCAAGGAGGCCCTGACCATCTGCTGATTACTTTTGAATGCTTCCCTTTCCAGCCCACTCAGAGTGTTCCACAACATTCAAGAAGAGTCCCAAAGAAGAGTTGCCTGGTGAAATAAGGCTGCCCACTTCCATTTGAATTTCAGATAATACTTGGAGGATTGCAATCTTTGGAATATATGCAATATTTGGAATATACACACTAAGATATACCCATGGTTTATCTGGAATTCAAATTGAACTGACATCTTGTATTTTTATTTGTTCAATTTGGCAACTCTACTGGTTTTGCTAAGCAGAAAAGAAAAACTTAGGATGAGTAAGAATATATGTATATATACATATATATATCTTTCCAATTAAAATATGTTTTTTAACCACTTTTTATCAGCTATGCAAATTAAATGGTAACAGCAAAAGGCCTGTAAAATGTTTGGCCAGGACTAAAAATCAGCTAGGGAATGAGTAAATCTGAATATATTTGTGTACATTAAATCATCTCTGTCTTACTAGAATGGGAATTTTTCCATAGCAGGAATATGTTATTTATTTAAAAACTTTAAAAGAGAACCTGCTAATTACAAGGGACTGTAAATACAACTAACGTTGTATGAGTGAATAAAACAGAGAATGCCTTGCCTGCTTGGGGTCTGCAAACTGGTGTCTTACACATATGGTAACTCCAGCCCCCAGTCCCAGCATGAGGGGCATTGAGGAAATTCACGCTGATTGGAACTCACTTTATTCATTCATTCATTCATTCATTCATTCATTCATTCTCAGCCGCCAATCCTGGTTGGGTTCCCTGTGAGAAGGGAAGGCTCATGGAGCAGCTCGTGGCTAATGGGTACTTACCACAGGCCTGCCAATGATGAGGAGGGAGCAGCCTGGCTCCATGATTAATGTGTCACAGAGCCTGGTTTTTCATTTGCTGCCAGTGATGGGCCAAACGCTGGAAGGTTTGCTCCTCCTCCATTTCACGTACCAGAAACGCTCTTAAGAAGCCACCATGAGCGTTGCAGAGCTGCCTCTGTCTGTAGCCCGCTGAGCGCTCTCCTCTCTGGGCTGGGCTTCTGTGTTGGCCTGGACGATCTCTGAGGGCCACGCTAGCCTGGGTGCTCCATGCTTTTTTTGTTAAAGAAATCTTCCTCCTACAAGGGCTGTGGTCGCTGAGCTGCAGCTTTTGCAGAGACCTGGGAGGGTCTGGCTGGAGCCAGGGTTGATGACTGCTGGAGGCACAGAGGGGTATCTTCTCTCAGCTTGGGACTTCCTGGCAGCACAGCATCATATCTCTTGTTACAGATGCTAAAGTACAACTACAGGGAGAATTTCCAGGATCTAGAACATCCTTCACCAACTGAGGAGCATTTATTGGGGCCCCAGGAGTGATTTCTTAGAGGGCAATGTGAGTGCCCATCTGGAGACAACTGAGGGTGAGCTGGAGCCATTCTGACTGAATGTGTAAAATTGATCAAAAATAACTTTGGAAACTGTCCCAGCTGATGTCAGTTGATGACACCATTTCCAGGGGTGGGAGGGAGCTCTAGCTTGCAGGTCTAGTCTCTCGGAGATAACAGGGCTTTGGGGTCATCAAAGACTGTGCTTAATTCTTGGTCTTAACACCATTAGCTGTGTGACCTTGGAAAGTCATTTCATTCT
>NW_012100543.1:3307103-3312453 GCF_000951045.1 Mandrillus leucophaeus | reverse complement strand
TTTTTGTATTTTGTGTAGAGACAGGGGTCTCACTGTGTTACCCAGGCTGGTCTTGAACTCCTGGGCTCAAGCAATCCATTTGCCTCGGCCTCCCAAACTGCTGGGATTACAGGTGTGAGCCACTGTGCCTGGCCTAGCAGGTTTCTACATCACAAGGTTCTCATATAAAAAGCACCTGGCAAATTTGGGGCACACACTGAGGAGGGCATGTAAGAAACTCCCTGCTCTCCTCCTACCTCCAACTCCTACCTGGAAGAATAAAGATTCCCTAAAAATTGTGTGTGCATGTGAGAGGGAGAGGAGAAAGAGAAACTACTGAGTGCAAAATAAGTGACCGTTTCTCAGTATTCCAGCAATGATTTCACTGTTTTGTGCAATATTTAGTCTATATTTTAAAAGTGGCTGAGTGGCAAAATTGAGTTGTCTTGGGCAGTGAAGTGGACAAAGAGGGATGTAGACTCACATACTTACTGTGCTCATGAAAAGCCTCCTGGAAGTAAATACAACAGAATGGTAACAGGATTATTTCTGCGTGTGGGATTATGAGTCATTTTAATTTTCGGACGCTGCGATTTTGTGCAGATGCAATAGCAGATGATGGCCACACAGGGGAGCCTGTTGCCCTCTAATGGCTTTTGGGAGGCGCTCGGGAAGCCACTGGTGCCCAGCTTCTGAGCTCAGGGGATCCTGTTTTAGTCCCGGTCCCTGAAAAGGCCCCCTACTGAAATAAAACCTGCCCTAAGCCCTCCTTGATAACATTAGCTGGTCCTATTTGCAGAAGGCAAATGATATTCTCAGGCCTGAAGGAGGTCACATTTTCCTCCACTTAGCAGTGTGGCTCAGTGGCAGGGACAAGGCCCATCTCGCCAGCTTTATTGGGTTAGCTATTGGGTTGAGTGGGGCTTTTCCTTTGCTCAATAGGGATCACTAGGGACATGCGTAAGTGAGAGGGCAGAATGGCTCAGCAGAGGAAAGGTGCCCACCACAATCCCAGAAGTAGGAGGCTCCAGGAGATGAACACAGGACATTGCAGGAAGGTGAGTGTGGTTCCCTGCGTGGACACCCGCCCAGCAGGGGTCTTGCAGACCTGCCCCAGCCAACCCCAGCAAGCAAGAGGACTTGGGGGGAAGGCAGAGGGGGAGGAACGCAGTGATGCTGCTCTGCTCCTACCCTTTGGCGTGGCCAGAATGATAACTTTCCCTGGGCCCTGCTGGATCCCTCAGGAGTGCAGGTTTGCCCCTAAGAAAGCCTCTGTCAGGGGAGAACACTGGCAGCAAGAGAAAGTGGAAGACAGAGAATCTCCAAGCTCAGTGGAAGGCAGGGAGAAGTCCCTGTCAGGTCCTTTGAGGTGAGCCTGAGTGCGAGTTTGTCCCCCTCATGTCACCAACAAAAGCAAGCCCAGCATACACCTACCATGCAATGGCAATGAGAGCCATTGGTGGAAACTAGAGAAGCTGTGAGTGCTAACAGAAGACCACAGCAGTAGCTGATTCAGTGAAAACAAAGAAGCAGCCCCCAAATAACACATACCCACCCCCACATACCATAAAAGGCTTGTTCCTCTCTGTCTCTCCTTCCTGCCTCAACATCCCAGAGGTCTTCACCCTGAAGAAGGAAAGGGCAGGGGACTGGGGAAGAACAAGGCCCCTCCACGGCAAGGATCAGCAAGGGGAGGCCCAGACCACACCTGTCCCCCATCCAGGTCCCCTCAGTCACAGACCACACCTGTCCCCCATCCAGGTCCCCTCAGTCACAGACCACACCTGTCCCCCACTCCAGGTCCCCTCAGCCACAGACCACACCTGTTTCCCACTCTAGGTCCCCTCAGTCACAGACCACACCTGTCCCCCATTCCTGGTCCCCTCAATCACAGACCACACCTGTCCCCCATTCCTGGTCCCCTCAGTCACAGACTACACCTGTCCCCCATTCCTGGTCCCCTCAGCCACAGACCACACCTATTCCCCACTCCAGGTCCCCTCAGCCACAGACCACACCCGTCTCCCACTCTAGGTTCTCTCAGTCACAGACCACACCTGTCCCCTGCTCCAGGTCCTCTCAGCCACAGACCAGACCTGTCCCCGACTCCAGGTCCCCTCAGCCACAGACCACACCTATTCCCCACTCCAGGTCCTCTCAGCCACAGACCACACCTGTCTCCCACTCTAGGTCTCCTCAGCCACAGACCACACCTGTCTCCCACTCTAGGTCTCCTCAGTCACAGACCACACGTGTCCCCCATTCCTGGTTCCCTCAGTCATAGACCACACCTATTCCCCACTCTAGGTTCTCTCAGTCACAGACCACACCTGTCCCCCATTCCTGGTCCCCTCAGCCACAGACCACACCTGTCCCCCACTCTAGGTTCTCTCAGTCACAGACCACACCTGTCCTCTACTCTACATTTCCTCAGACACAGACCATACCTGTCTTTCACTCCAGGTCTTCTTGGCACAGACCATACCTGTCCTCCTCTCCAGGTCCCCTTGGCCACACACCACCCCTGTCCCCCATGCTAGGTTTCTTCAGCCACAGACCAGCAAGTGACGGGGGAAGTGACAGTTGTGGATGGTTGGGAGATCACTGTCAATATATAATTTTATTTTAAACCAAACTGGACTTTTAACGAACAAAACGACCTGAAAGGTTGTTTCACTTGCCCAGTGTATCACTAAGGGTCAAAAAAAGCCATTTCACAGTCAGTGAAGTCAGTGATTGGAAAAAAAATCTTGTTCCTAGTTTATCCTTAGATTAAGACTGATTAACAAGCCCCTCTGGATCTCAGTTTCCTCCTCTTTAGTAAGCAAGCAGTGCTGCTCAGTGCTCCTCCAACAGGGGCAGAGTGCTGAGGGGAGGGGAGGCAGAGGGTTGCATGGACCTGGCTCAGAGCAGTCAGAGGTGAGGACTCCCAGGCTGAGCCAGGCCCCTACCCCCGTTTCTTTCTTTTTTTTTTTTTTAAGGTAATTTCAACTTTTATTATGTTTTTGGGTTTTTTTCCAACTTTATTTTAGTTTCAAGGGTGCATGTGTAGGTTTGTTACATGGGTAAATTGCGCATTGCTGAGGATTGGAGTACAAATGATCCCATCACTGAGGTAGCAAGAAGACCACCCGATAGGTAGTTTTTCAACCCTTGGTCCCTTCCCACCATTCCTCCTCTAGTAGTCCCCAGTGTCCACTGTTGCCATCTTTATGTCCATGTGTGTTCAGTGTTTAGCTCCCACTTATGCCTGAGATCATGCCGTGTTTGATTTTCTCTGTGTTAATTCACTACATCTATGTAGTGAATTCACTACGTTCACTACCTCTAGCTACATCTATGTTGCTGCAAAGGACATGATTTTGTTCTTTTTTTTGTGGATGTGTAGTATGCCATGGTATATACATACCACATTTTCCTTATCCAATCCACCATTGATGGGCACCTAGATTGATTCCATGTCTTTGCTATTGTGAATAGTGCTGCAATGAATATATGCATGTATGTGTCTTTCTGGAAATTGATTCATTTTCCTTTGGGTATATACCCAGTAATGAAATTGCTGGGTTGAATGGCAGTTCTGTTTTAAGTTCCTTAGGAAATCTCCAAACTGCTTTCCACAGTGGCTGAACTATCTCATATTCCCACCAGTGATGTATAAGCATTCCCCTTTTCTGTGCAACCTCGACAACATTTTGTTTTTTGTCTTTTTGATGATAACCATTCAGACTAGTGTGAGATGGTATCTCATTGCAGTTTTGATTTGTATTTATCCAATTATTAGTGATATTGGGCACTTTTTCGTATATTTCTTGGCTGCATGTATGTCTTCTTTTGAGAAGTGTCTGTTCATGTCTTTTGCCCACTTTTCAAAATGGGGTTGTTGTTTGCTTGTTGAATTAAGTTCCTGATAGATTTTGGATATTAGACTTTTTCAGATGCATAGTTTGTATTTTCTCACATTCTTAGGTTGTCTGTTTACTTTGTTGATAGATTCTTTTGCTGTGCAGAAACTCCTTAGTTTAACTAGGTCCCATTTGTCAATTTTTGTTTTTGTTGCAATTGCTATCGAGGACCTAGTCATAAATTCTTTCCCAAGGTTGATATCTAGAATGGTGTTTCCTAAGTTTTCTTCTGGGATTCTTAAAGTTTGAGGTTTTACTAAACCATTATTTTAGATTCAGAGGTATGTGTGCAGGTCTGTTATATGGGTATATTGTGTGATGCTGAGCTTTGGGACGCAAATAATTTCATCACCCAGGTAATGAGCATAGTACCCGATAGTTAGTTTGTCAACTATTGTTTCTCTCTTTTCTTCTCCCCTCTAGTTGTCCCCAGTGTCTATTGTTCCCATTTATATGTCCCTGAGTACCAACGTTTAGCTCCCATTTATAAGTGAAAACTTGTGGTATTTGGTTTTTTGTTCTTGGGGTAACTCGCTTAGGATAATGGCTGCCAGTTGCATCCTTGTGGCTGCAAAGGACATGATTTCATTCTTTATGGCATGAGGCCCTGCTATCTTAGTGTCCTGCTCTTCCTTAGTCCTCCAGCATTGAGGAGCACTCGAAGCCATAATGCTTCAGTGTCATTAATCTGGGCTTTGAGGGATCAGAAGAGGTAGTTCCTCAGTTAACCAGAGAAGAAAGTGGATGCAGGTCTTGGAGGAATAAGGTTTCCGTGGTCTTAGAGTGCGAGTTGGTCAAACTTCCATAAAAGGTAGAAAGTAAAAATTTCAGGCTTTGTGGGCCATGCAGTCTTTGTTGCAAATACCCTACTCTGCCAGTGTGGCTGAAAGGCAGACACAGATAATATGCACATGGAAGGGTGTGGCCACGTCCCAAGTAAAGCTTATTTAAGGACGGTAACATTGGAATTCAATATCATTTTTATATGTTATGAAGTAATACATATATTTTTATTTCAATAGTTTTTGGGGAACAGGTAGCTTTTGGTTTCATGGTGATACGGTTTGGCTCTATCCCCACCCAAATCTCATCTTGAATTATATTACTTTTGCACCAACCTAATAGTTCCCATAATCCCTATGTGTGGTGGGAGGAACACAGTGGGAGGTAATTCAATCATGGGGCTGGTTATCCTCATGCTGGTCTCATGATGGTAAGTAAGTTCTCACGAGATCTCAGGGTTTTATAAGGGGCTTTTCCCCCTTTTGCTCAGCATTTGTTGCTGCCACCATGTGAAGAGGACATGTTTGCTTCCCTTTCCACCATGATCATAAGTTTCCTGGGGCCTCTCCAGCCCTGCAGAACTGTGAGTCAATTAAACCTCTTTCCTTTATAAATTATCCAGTCTTGGGTATGTCCTTATAACACCATGAGAATGGACTAACATACACGGATGAGTTCTTCGC
>NW_012100543.1:3300339-3307053 GCF_000951045.1 Mandrillus leucophaeus | reverse complement strand
GGGCACCTAGATTGATTCCATGTCTTTGCTATTGTGAATAGTGCTGCAATGAATATATGCATGTATGTGTCTTTCTGGAAATTGATTCATTTTCCTTTGGGTATATACCCAGTAATGAAATTGCTGGGTTGAATGGCAGTTCTGTTTTAAGTTCCTTAGGAAATCTCCAAACTGCTTTCCACAGTGGCTGAACTATCTCATATTCCCACCAGTGATGTATAAGCATTCCCCTTTTCTGTGCAACCTCGACAACATTTTGTTTTTTGTCTTTTTGATGATAACCATTCAGACTAGTGTGAGATGGTATCTCATTGCAGTTTTGATTTGTATTTATCCAATTATTAGTGATATTGGGCACTTTTTCGTATATTTCTTGGCTGCATGTATGTCTTCTTTTGAGAAGTGTCTGTTCATGTCTTTTGCCCACTTTTCAAAATGGGGTTGTTGTTTGCTTGTTGAATTAAGTTCCTGATAGATTTTGGATATTAGACTTTTTCAGATGCATAGTTTGTATTTTCTCACATTCTTAGGTTGTCTGTTTACTTTGTTGATAGATTCTTTTGCTGTGCAGAAACTCCTTAGTTTAACTAGGTCCCATTTGTCAATTTTTGTTTTTGTTGCAATTGCTATCGAGGACCTAGTCATAAATTCTTTCCCAAGGTTGATATCTAGAATGGTGTTTCCTAAGTTTTCTTCTGGGATTCTTAAAGTTTGAGGTTTTACTAAACCATTATTTTAGATTCAGAGGTATGTGTGCAGGTCTGTTATATGGGTATATTGTGTGATGCTGAGCTTTGGGACGCAAATAATTTCATCACCCAGGTAATGAGCATAGTACCCGATAGTTAGTTTGTCAACTATTGTTTCTCTCTTTTCTTCTCCCCTCTAGTTGTCCCCAGTGTCTATTGTTCCCATTTATATGTCCCTGAGTACCAACGTTTAGCTCCCATTTATAAGTGAAAACTTGTGGTATTTGGTTTTTTGTTCTTGGGGTAACTCGCTTAGGATAATGGCTGCCAGTTGCATCCTTGTGGCTGCAAAGGACATGATTTCATTCTTTATGGCATGAGGCCCTGCTATCTTAGTGTCCTGCTCTTCCTTAGTCCTCCAGCATTGAGGAGCACTCGAAGCCATAATGCTTCAGTGTCATTAATCTGGGCTTTGAGGGATCAGAAGAGGTAGTTCCTCAGTTAACCAGAGAAGAAAGTGGATGCAGGTCTTGGAGGAATAAGGTTTCCGTGGTCTTAGAGTGCGAGTTGGTCAAACTTCCATAAAAGGTAGAAAGTAAAAATTTCAGGCTTTGTGGGCCATGCAGTCTTTGTTGCAAATACCCTACTCTGCCAGTGTGGCTGAAAGGCAGACACAGATAATATGCACATGGAAGGGTGTGGCCACGTCCCAAGTAAAGCTTATTTAAGGACGGTAACATTGGAATTCAATATCATTTTTATATGTTATGAAGTAATACATATATTTTTATTTCAATAGTTTTTGGGGAACAGGTAGCTTTTGGTTTCATGGTGATACGGTTTGGCTCTATCCCCACCCAAATCTCATCTTGAATTATATTACTTTTGCACCAACCTAATAGTTCCCATAATCCCTATGTGTGGTGGGAGGAACACAGTGGGAGGTAATTCAATCATGGGGCTGGTTATCCTCATGCTGGTCTCATGATGGTAAGTAAGTTCTCACGAGATCTCAGGGTTTTATAAGGGGCTTTTCCCCCTTTTGCTCAGCATTTGTTGCTGCCACCATGTGAAGAGGACATGTTTGCTTCCCTTTCCACCATGATCATAAGTTTCCTGGGGCCTCTCCAGCCCTGCAGAACTGTGAGTCAATTAAACCTCTTTCCTTTATAAATTATCCAGTCTTGGGTATGTCCTTATAACACCATGAGAATGGACTAACATACACGGATGAGTTCTTCGCGGTAATTTCAGAGATTTTGGTGCACCTAGCAACCAAGCAGTGTACACTGTACCCAATGTGTAGTCTTTTATCCCTTACCTCACTCCTGCCCTTCCCCCAAGTCCCCAAAGTCCATTATAACATTCTTACTCCTTTGCATCCTCATAGTTTAGTTCCCACTTATAAGTGAGAACATACAATATTTAGTTTTCCATTCCTGAGTTGCTTCACTTAGAATAATGGTCTCTAACTCCATCTAGGTTGCTGTGAATAACATTATTTTGTTCCTTTTTATGGCTGAGTAGTATTCTATTGTGTATATATACCACACTTTCTTTATGCATTCGTTGGTTGATTGACATTTAGGTTGGCTCCATATTTCTGCAGTTGTGAATTGTGCTGCTATAAACGTGTGTGCAAGTGTGTTTTTCATATAGTGACTGTTATAAAGCAATATTCTTTAGATTTTTTTCAACCTTTCTTAGCTTGTGGCTGTGGCTTTCAAACTTCTGCTCTAGATTGCTTCCTAGATTATGTTCCAGGTTATGTTGATCAATAAATACAGCCTTGGGTGCTCCCTGCAAACAGTTTATCTTAAAGACCATGCATGTGGGAAAGCAGACAGCAGAGGATGTTCTAGCTCACTGCAGACTCAAATGCCAAAATCCATGGGCTCTCCTGCTGCAGATCCCCCACCGTGGCAGTCTAGCTCAGCTTTGTTCCTCCTCTTCTCTCTTGGTTATGAAATTTGCAGAGGAAAGTGACTGTCAGTCTCAGTGATGACTAATGTGGTGTCCTGCAGAGTGTGCATGTGTGGAATTTACGGAGGAGGTTTTGCATGTTGGAGAGGAGAGCTCATCTCCTCCAATTGTCTCTTTCCCGAGGAGAAGGAGGGAGCTCCAAGAGGTAAGCAATTAACCCAACACCATGCAGCAGCTCAGTGACCAGGCAAGGAGTAAGGTGTAATTATGTGTATATTGAGAATGTGTGTGTTTTAGAGCCGTTTGTGGCTCAGCACCTTAGGTGCTGCAGGAAGACAGATGGAAGGGCTTTCTGAGGACACTCTAGTCATTGGGTGTAAACACAGACTCTTTTCCTTCCATCCTCCCTTTTTCCCTCCCCCCTCTCTCCCTCTCTTCCTCCCTCCCTCCCTCCTTTCTTTCTCTTTGCCTTGCCCCTTCCTTCCTTCCTTCCTTCCTTCCTTATTTCCTTCCTTATTTCCTTCCTTATTTCCTTCCTTCCTTCCTTCCTTCCTTCCTTCCTTTCTTCCTTCCTTCCTTCCTTTCTTCCTTCCTTCCTTCCTTTTCGCTTTGCTTTGCTTTTCTTCAGGTTCTCAATCTGTTGTCTAGACTGGAGTGCAGTGCCAGAATCATGGCTCACTGCAACCTAGACCTCCTGCCCTCAAGAGGTCCTCCCACCTCAGCCCCTCAGGTAGCTGGGACCACAGGCACTCACCACCACATCCAGCTATTTTTTATTTTTTTGTAAAGACAGGATTTCCTTATGTTGCCCAGACTGGTCTGAACTCCTGGGCTCAAGCAATCCTCCTGCCTTAGCCTCCCAAAGTGTTAGGATTACAGGTGTGAGCCACTGTGCTGGCACAGACTATTTCTTATAATCACTATCCTGAACTGGCATACAACCAACTCCTTGCTCCCATTTCCTTGGGAGATTTCATAGGTTTTGGTTTGTTTATTTATTAAAATCAGTCGAGTCTAGTTTAAAATGCCAACCACATATGTCATTCAAAACTGTTCTTGCTTATCCTAAGCCATTTCCATGCTCCAAGGGCTTGGAGAGGCCATTGGAGCATGGTCTGCTTTTTTCCCTCCTTTTTCTCCTTCCCTGCCTCCTCCCTGAGTCAGCTGTCAATCTAGTAATGGGTGGAAGCACAGGTTGGGGCAGACAGGCAGGGGTGTACTGGTAAATGGTTGACAACAGGCTGTCTGGAAAAATGCCCTGATTTGTAGTGTTTACAGGTTTCTGAGGGGTAAATCTCCCATCACAGCTGATTTCAAGCTCCCAACGTGGTGCTACTGAACATGGAATTGGGAAAAGATATGCAGTAACACACTCCTACAAGGTGGTATGAGTTGGTGTGTGCTGGTGTGAACTCACTGCTGGATGAGGGACAAAAGGCCAGTCTCTAGCTAGGTCAGCACAGGTAATCCTCTCTCTGCTGATTGTCACTGCTACTCTGGCTGATGGGAATGCATTTTTTTCTTTCATGTCTTTTTCTTTAAAAACAATTTCAACTTTTATTTTAGATTCGGGGGTATGTGCAGATTTGTTACTTTGGTATATTGTGTGATGCTGAGGTTTGGGGTACAACTGATCCTGTCACCCAGGTACTGAGCATAGTACCCAATACTTAGTTTTCAACCCTTCCACTCACCACCTCTTCTACTAGCCCCTGTTGTCTATTGCCTTCTTTATGTCCATGAATACCCAATGTTTAGTTACCACTTATACGTGAGAATATGTGGCATTTTATTTTCTGTCCTTTTGTTAATTCACTTAGGATAATGGCCTCTAGCTGCATCCATATTGCTGCAAAGGACATGATTTTGTTCTTTCTTATGGATGCATAGTAATTCAATGGTATATATGTACCACATTTTCTTTAAAGAATGGGCTCTTGATATCCTCTGTGGGCTAGCTCCTTAGTGGGCTTCCAGGGCTTCCCTTTTTGTAAAGGATAAAGCAACTCCATCTTGGATGTTAACCTGCCATGTTGATTTCTGATTAATCCCAGTTCTGGGGATGCCTCTAAGATTTCTATTTTATCTACTGTTACTGTAAATCCCGCCTTTAGACAGATTCCATAGCATTCTTGCCTTTCCCTGAAGGGTCCACTACAATTGTCCTACACATTCCTTCCCTGTGGTATAGAAGCCCTGGGTCTAAAAGATCATGGTGCAGGGATTCACCATCCCATCTTGCCATCCCATCTCATGGCACCTGGGACATGGTTTCTGTTCGTAAGTCCTTAATAAAGACATGTCTCTGAGAAACTGGATTTGTCTGCCTCTTTCTTTGGCATTTGGGGGAGTGTTTGCACAGGCTGCTCACCGTAGAACACCCCTGCTTAGTCTCTGCATGTGGGAGACCCAACTCTTCCACTTCCCCCCAGTTCCTGCCCCCAGTGCCCAGGCAGGGCCTCTTACTGATAGGGTCCTTGTGTCAGATGGGCAGTCCTCCCATGTGAGGTGCCTGCAAGGTGGCCCAACCTGAGCTATGTCCCATAGCATCTACTTGACCTATGGGGAGTCACACACCCCTGACAGCAAATCACAGGATCACAGGCAGCTCAGCCCTGCTATGGTCTGAATGTTTGTGTGTCCCTCCAAAATTCATTTGTTGAAATCCTAACCCCCTGTATGATACCAGACACTTGACGGGGTGGTTGGCCAGGGTCAGTGGCTCATGCCTGTAATTCCAGCACTTTTTGAGGCCGAGGCAGGCAGATCCCTTGAGGTCAGGAGTTTGAGACCAGCCTGGCCAACATGGTGAAACTCTGTTTCTGTTAAAAATAAAAAAATTAGCCAGGGGTGGTGGCAGGCACATGTAATCCCAGCTACTCAGAGGCTGGGGCAGGAGAATTGCTTGGACCTGGGAGGCAGAGTTTGCAGTGAGCCAAGATCGTGCTGCTGCACTCCAGGCTGGGCGACAGAGTGAGACTCCATCTTAAAAAAAAAAAAAAAAGAAAGAAAAAAGTTAGTTATTATTACTAAGCCTTCTTTCAGTTATCCCAACTTAACATGTGCCTGACCTGACCCAAAGAGAAGGTATCCAAAAAAAGGGAACTCAGGAAGAAGGAAGTCAGTCATCTTGCTCGTTAAAAATATGTGCTTCCTTACTTCACCAAGAGTGCACCAAGGATAGAAACTGTGTTGAATCTAGCTTGTATTCCCACTTCCTCTCTCTCTTCCCCTCTATCCTGCCACTTGGATTTATTGAAAGTATTTTTTTTTTCTACTGAATTGGACTGCCCCACCTTTCCAGAGCTAAGAGCATACATTACAGAAGCTTCTTAGTAATCGTTGAAATGCAGGCAATATCCTGCCATCCCTGAATCAAAGCATTCCATAGAACTGAGATAAGGAGGGTCTCATTGTAGCATCTTAGCTCTGAGCAGAATGGCGCCCAGGAGTCTGAGAAGTGAGGGGCTCACCTGGAGAGGGTTCTGTGTCTGAGCACTGGAACCTTGTTGAGAATGAACTTTTCAACCAGGAGCCTGGAACTTTTTGTTTTCCTGTATGAATTTATCAGGTTGTTATCTGCATGGAATTGCCTGTAGGGGAAAGTCACCTAGGCTGAGAATTTTATAAATGTGTGTCTTCCAACATGGGCTTTTTAGAGAAAGTTGGTTTTCTTCAGGGGAGAGGAGAGATCATTAGCAGTGTGACAGAATTGGTGGGAGGACATGAGTAGCCAATAGAATCAGTGGTCATGTAGGGAGCCTAGACAGGTTCCAGGACAGAAGTATTGGATGCCACAGGTTACCTGAGGCTGTGGATTTGTGTACATATGTGGGGGTGGGGTGGGGCGGGGAGCATGCAGGAGAAGCACAAGTAAGAGACAGGTTGCCAGGTTGAGAAATAGATATATATATGCATGTGTGTATACATATGGTACACAGTTAGAATTTTTTTTGTATAAATATTTCCAATGCAACATTTGTAGGATCTTTTGAAAAAATAGTTCCGTCAAAGCATTGATTTAGGGAGCGTATTAAATAAATGACACATGTGAGTTTTAAAATTCATATGTATTTCCACTTGTATTGAGATAAAAATATCA
>NW_012100543.1:3294341-3299592 GCF_000951045.1 Mandrillus leucophaeus | reverse complement strand
GTGCCTGCAGGTCTGAGATGGATGGATGAATGGGTGGATGGATACATGGATGGATGAATGAATGGATGAAGAAATGAATGGATGGATAGATGGATGGATGGATGAAGGGAAGGATGGGTGGATGGATGGATGGATAGATGGATGGATGGATGGATTGATGGATGGGTGGATGGATGGGAATATTAACCTTGGAACTTGCTCTAGAGAGAGATAAACTGAGGCCTGTGAAAAGCAGTCGGAACTCTGATGAAATGGCTAGATGAGGGTTCCGCATCAGTGTTTTCTGACCTTAATGAGCCTTTCATATGATGTACTAATACCTGTTTCAAAGGCTTTGGGGTGGTGTTCTCTCAGGATAAAAGAAGAAAAACATTTGTGGTAATTGTGGAATTTGTAGAATCCATCTAAAGGCAAAGTCCAATATCCTATTTAAAATATGGAACTATTAGCAATAAAGGTGTAGGTGATGTGTTCCTGGATTCCAGCTCTAGTAAACGTTAGTTTTAACATTACCATCAATCAGTGTAAAGGCACAGAGATGTGGATCTTCTGTTCTAGTTCCACCCTCAGACCACTGGCATGAACTAAAAAATGAGAGACCATGGGTCTGCAATGAGAGACCATGGGTCATCTGGAATGACCAAAGATCTGGTCTCCTAAAGAAGCTGGTGTGGCTGATGGCCTGGGGATATTGTTGAGGCAGGAGGCTAGACTCACAGAACTCTCAAATAATGTCATTCAAACCTTCCCAAGATAGGGAAGAAAGAATGCTTGGCAAAGAGCTCATAAGATTCAGAACTGCAGGGAGCAGCAGAGGGAAAGAAACAGGCCTTCCTCGTGGCAAATTTGATTGCATTTCTGGTTGCAAGTAACTGAAAAATGACTGACAAATTTAAGCAAAGGGTAATTTCTTGGGAATTCGCAGAGTTAATGAGAGTTGAGAAGACCATAATTGGGAATTGTCAAGAATCAAATGCACTCTGGATGGTTAAGGAGCAAAAAGCAGAAACATTGCCAATTGATCAAACCTGATGCTACAGGCATGGCTACCACCAGTCTGACAAACCATGTCCACCACGTGCCCTAGGTTTGCATCATCTGTTTTTATACAAAGCCATGGGAGGGAATGACTAACTGGCCAAACGTGGATCTCAGTTTCTGTGAGGTTAAATTGCTCCCTTTTCCTGAGAAAAAGTAATGACTTGGCATTCCTCAAGACCCATCCATCTTTTGCTCTGATCAATCTTTTAAATTCAATGAATATGGACAGTAATTACTAGCCTTCCATAAAGCCTGGACACAATACTGAGGGGAAAGGAGTTAACAAGAAATCTTGCCCATTCCACTTTGGATTCTGGAAGGAATAATTTTTTTTCTATTCTCACAGTCAGGTTTGGGCTTTGTATTTATACTAGTTCTTATGGTCCACAGAACTACCAAGCCAAGACATTAGCTTAAACTTATCTCTAGATGGTAACACATTTGAGAAAAATGAAAACCTTCTGGTACAACATATTCTGAAACCATGCTTTACGGACATCTTGGCTGTGTGGGTTGAGGTGTCCTTCAGGATGAGTGTGGGGATCCCTGTGGCTATTGGAAGGAACCAGATGGAAAAGCAAGAGTGTTGGTTCAAAGGCTGGGGACCTTTACCTGAGCTCTGGTTATGGCCCCACAAATGTTTGGAATAGAGCTGAATCTATGGGTTGCTTTACAAATCAGCTTTTGCTAATTACAGCCAGTCTTTGCCACTTACACTGGATCTGGTCAATTGGCCTAACTCACAATTTGGTGAAAATTTCTCACTGACTCTCAGCTTCTTAAGGCAGGGACCATGTTGTGTGGTTAATATGTAGTGAGATAATGTTTTAAAATATTAACCAGAGTGCTTCCCACTCCATGATTTTTGTACATAATCTTCTATTTAGTCAGAGGCATCCTTTTGCTTCAGCGAGGATTACTGTTATTATAGGAGTGCAAAAAGAAATAAATGTCAGAGTTTCACTTTGGACTCTTGCAAAATAGGCTCTGGAAGCCCAAAACAATGACTTTGAGAGAAAAGGATTAATTATTAAAGTTCAAGAGTCAAATCCTGGCACAAACGACAGATGGAAAAGAGAATAGTTGAAGAACCAGTTTTTCTACACAGAGCTTGCCATGAGATGGTGGGAAGTCCTTTGGGATTTAGCCTTGAGAGAGTTGGCAGAGGCCCTGTGAAGGGGAGGAAGCTGGAAATCCCAGATACGTTTGGAAAATCCCATGGCAAAGGATACCAATACCACTTTCACAAGCAATATCTGCTTCCAGCATGGCGATGGAACCAGAGTAGTGACAGCTGACTGAACTGTCTGGAATTGGGAGGCCAAGTGCCTTACAGGTGCCTTGAGTGAAGGGAAAGGGGCTGAGAGTTTCTGAATCCTGCAAAGGTACTTCAGAAATGTTGTAAGTGATGGACCAGGAGCACTGGGGTCAGGGCCATGAGGGAACAGAATGTATTCAACAAGCAACTGAGGGACCAGTGAGCAAGTGGACATCAGCGATGAGTCATGGTTGTAGCATGAGCATCAAGCAGTGGGGAGGCCATCACAGCAGAGGCCAGTGTGGGCAGAGGCCCATTGTGGAGATTTTACTCCACTTACCCTGTTGCTGGGTGGTACACAGTCCTCTATGATCACAGATACTTCAAGGGATAAGGGAAGGAAGGGGGCAGAGAAAGAGCCTGAATTAACAGAGTGTAACTCTAAGAATTACCAGATTTACCTGGAATTACCAAAATTGTTTTCTGCTGCCATAAATTCAGTGATAGAGAAATAAAGACAATTAAGAATTTGTGGCCCTGTCTCTTATACACATCTAGATGTGTATAAGAGACAGGTGTATACATATGGTACACAGTTAGAATTTTTTTTGTATAAATATTTCCAATGCAACATTTGTAGGATCTTTTGAAAAAATAGTTCCGTCAAAGCATTGATTTAGGGAGCGTATTAAATAAATGACACATGTGAGTTTTAAAATTCATATGTATTTCCACTTGTATTGAGATAAAAATATCAGAAAAAATTAAAATATGTGTGAATTATGGGACACTAACTAAATGAATTAACGGTGGTCCCAGATTTGGAATACCTTAATCTGTTTAGTAGTGGGCCAGTGGTTTTCAGATTTGATTTTAGATGTGAGTATTACTACAGAAATCCATGAATGAGGAAGAAAAGAAAGAAACAGGCTTAATTTTTTTCAGGATGATGATGATGGTGATGATGATGACTTTTATTATTTTGGTCCTCTCCAACATGCCAGCCCTTTTCCAGCTGCTGGTTGAGAGAATGCTTGGGAATATAAATGGTTTGTTGGTGCCTGTACATTTTATTTTATATAGAAGGAGTTGCAGGGCTATTAGACGTGATTCTCTGAGTGCTAGTCTGCCCCAAGAAGATAGGAATATCACTTCCCTGACAAGTGAGAATTCTCTGGCATCTCTGAGAAATAAGTGGCAGACACTTTTCCCACCGGGAGTAAGTCCTGATCTAGAAAGGTTTCTTCTCTTGAGTGAATGAGGGTCACCAAGCAAGAGAGGTGGATACATTGGGAGGGGTGTTTAGAGGATAATTTAGACAGTTAGAAAATAGAAAACTAGGATTACAAGTTTCTTACCAGGGAACAGACTGTCAGGTGCCTGCAGGTCTGAGATGGATGGATGAATGGGTGGATGGATACATGGATGGATGAATGAATGGATGAAGAAATGAATGGATGGATAGATGGATGGATGGATGAAGGGAAGGATGGGTGGATGGATGGATGGATAGATGGATGGATGGATGGATTGATGGATGGGTGGATGGATGGGAATATTAACCTTGGAACTTGCTCTAGAGAGAGATAAACTGAGGCCTGTGAAAAGCAGTCGGAACTCTGATGAAATGGCTAGATGAGGGTTCCGCATCAGTGTTTTCTGACCTTAATGAGCCTTTCATATGATGTACTAATACCTGTTTCAAAGGCTTTGGGGTGGTGTTCTCTCAGGATAAAAGAAGAAAAACATTTGTGGTAATTGTGGAATTTGTAGAATCCATCTAAAGGCAAAGTCCAATATCCTATTTAAAATATGGAACTATTAGCAATAAAGGTGTAGGTGATGTGTTCCTGGATTCCAGCTCTAGTAAACGTTAGTTTTAACATTACCATCAATCAGTGTAAAGGCACAGAGATGTGGATCTTCTGTTCTAGTTCCACCCTCAGACCACTGGCATGAACTAAAAAATGAGAGACCATGGGTCTGCAATGAGAGACCATGGGTCATCTGGAATGACCAAAGATCTGGTCTCCTAAAGAAGCTGGTGTGGCTGATGGCCTGGGGATATTGTTGAGGCAGGAGGCTAGACTCACAGAACTCTCAAATAATGTCATTCAAACCTTCCCAAGATAGGGAAGAAAGAATGCTTGGCAAAGAGCTCATAAGATTCAGAACTGCAGGGAGCAGCAGAGGGAAAGAAACAGGCCTTCCTCGTGGCAAATTTGATTGCATTTCTGGTTGCAAGTAACTGAAAAATGACTGACAAATTTAAGCAAAGGGTAATTTCTTGGGAATTCGCAGAGTTAATGAGAGTTGAGAAGACCATAATTGGGAATTGTCAAGAATCAAATGCACTCTGGATGGTTAAGGAGCAAAAAGCAGAAACATTGCCAATTGATCAAACCTGATGCTACAGGCATGGCTACCACCAGTCTGACAAACCATGTCCACCACGTGCCCTAGGTTTGCATCATCTGTTTTTATACAAAGCCATGGGAGGGAATGGCTAACTGGCCAAACGTGGATCTCAGTTTCTGTGAGGTTAAATTGCTCCCTTTTCCTGAGAAAAAGTAATGACTTGGCATTCCTCAAGACCCATCCATCTTTTGCTCTGATCAATCTTTTAAATTCAATGAATATGGACAGTAATTACTAGCCTTCCATAAAGCCTGGACACAATACTGAGGGGAAAGGAGTTAACAAGAAATCTTGCCCATTCCACTTTGGATTCTGGAAGGAATAATTTTTTTTCTATTCTCACAGTCAGGTTTGGGCTTTGTATTTATACTAGTTCTTATGGTCCACAGAACTACCAAGCCAAGACATTAGCTTAAACTTATCTCTAGATGGTAACACATTTGAGAAAAATGAAAACCTTCTGGTACAACATATTCTGAAACCATGCTTTACGGACATCTTGGCTGTGTGGGTTGAGGTGTCCTTCAGGATGAG
>NW_012100543.1:3279215-3292931 GCF_000951045.1 Mandrillus leucophaeus | reverse complement strand
AAAAAAAAAAAAAGAATTTGTACCTCTAAATCTGTGCCCTTGAAATTCACATTTAATAAAATATCAGTTCTTTGCACCCGGCCTGGTACAATGTTACTGTTAGGAAAACATTTGTTGACTGGTGGAAAGAGTGAATGGAAACATAGCTCTTCTGACTGCCAGGAAGACCATATTTGGAAGCCATGTTTCTAGCCCTTTAGCCTAAGGGATTCTGCTTGTCATCATATGACAGTATTTGCCGACTCTGCCTGGGATAGTTTACATATAACAAGAATTCAGTTAACCAGATTACTTACAGCTCAGTACTTCATTGTGAGAATGGAAGAGTATGTCTTGAAGTTTATTCAGGATTTATATTGATGCTCTTCATTATCCAACTAGGAATTTGTTTTGTTTATGAGAAATTTCTCTTTATATACAGAAAAGGAGTATAGGTACTAAGGACCAGGAAGAACTGTGAAAGATAATTCACATTTATTATTCCCTATGATGCATGGTGGGGCACTGAAATCTCAGGACAAACTTGTAAGTAAATATTAGTATTACCCTCATTTTAGAATGATTAAATTGTATCTTTGGTCAGTGCACTTGGCACTCGATAGAACTTAAAATGTTGGTTGAATAAATTAACGAATAAAAGTTGAGCTACATGCTCAAGGCTACGCAGGCGGTAAGTGGTCCTGCAACAACTCTGAAGCCTGTAGATTTCCAGGAGGCTGTGAAGCTCACGCTACAGTTGTAAATTAGCTGCTTGGTGATTGTTTTAGTCCATTTGTGCTGCTATGACAAAATATCTGAGACTGGGCAAACTATAAGTAACATACATTTATTTTTCATAGTTTTTCTGGCTGGGAAATCCAAGATCAAGGTACCAGCAGTTTTGGTCTTTGCTTCCAAGAAGGCCCTTGTGCATTATCTCCTGACATGGTGGAAGAGGAGGAGAGTAAAATCCCTCCCCTAAGCCCTTTTATAAGGGCTCTAATCCCATCCATGAGGGCTCTCCTCCTAAAGACCCCATCTCTTAATACTATAACATTGGCCATTAAGTTTCAACACATGAATTTTGGGGAACATATTCAGACCAGTGATTGTTTACTAAAACTCTATTTATTATTATTATTATTATTATTATTATTATTATTATTATTTGAGACGGAGTCTCGCTCTGTCACCCAGGCTTGAGTGCAGTGGCACGATCTCGGCTCACCGCAAGCTCCGCCTCCCGGGTTCACACTATTCTCCTGCCTCAGTCTCCTGAGTAGGACTACAGGCACCCGCCACCATGCCTGGCTCATTTTTTGTATTTTTAGTAGAGATGCGGTTTCGCCATGTTAGCCAAGATGGTCTTGATCTCCTGACCTCGTGATCTGCCTGCCTAGGCCTCCCAAAATGCTGGGATTACAGGTATGAGCCACTGCGCCCGGCCTACAACTCTATCTTTTTATGGTCTCGGATGTCTTGGTCATTATTGTTTTGACTCTCCAAAGTACTTGGGTATAAGCAACTTTCTTCAAGGCAGGAGAAAAGGGAGACTTCAAGGTAGACAAGATGGAAACTGAGGGGCCATACCTCCTGTGGCTTCCTTCCTTCCTTCCTTCCTTCCTTCCTTCCTTCCTTCCTTCCTTCCTTCCTTCTTTCTTTCTTTTGACAGAATCTCTCTCTGTCACTCAGGCTGGAGTGCAATGGCGCAATCTTGGCTCACTGCAACCTCTGCCTCCTGGGTTCAAGCGATTCTTCTGCCTCAGCCTCCTGAGTAGCTGGGACTACAGGCACATGCCGCCACATCTGGCTAATTTTTGTATTTTTAGTAGAGATGGGGTTTTACCATATTGGCCAGGCTGGTCTCGAACTCCTGACCTCATGATCCACCCACCTCAACCTCCCAAAGTGCTGGGATTACAGGTGTGAGCCACCGCGCCTGGCCTATTTTCTTAGTAAGTAGGTAGACAAGTTCTCTGCTATGAATGAGACCTGAGGATTGAATCGGCATGAAGATTTCCAGGGTTTAGAGTGGAGAAGACTTGGATGGGGTTTTCTGGGAAATGTTGGATAAACTAGAGTTTATTAACACTGAGTAAAAGGTTTGCTGAATACTAGAGGGAATCCCTAAATAATTTATGAGGGTAGTTTCTAAGCTCACAAGTTTCTGATGGCAGAAGTTATTATTCTTAAGTTGTGGATGAGACAACTGAGAATTTCCCAAGGTTCTATCTTTTGTATCAACTCCTATAATTATCTATATATTTTTATGGAGTTGGCTATCAATATTTATTTCTCAATTATTTGATAGAATGTCATTTCTTGAGCGCAGAGACGATGTCTTCTTCATCTTTGTGTTTTATTAAGTCCTGAGCATAGTGTACAGCACTGAGGAGGTTCTCAAAGGACTGGGATCAGAGCTAGAGGCTGAGCTCAAGGAGATAGCAAAATATACAAACAGTGATTGAATCAATTGAGAATTGCTTGTCTGGAGGAGCATGCCTGGAGGCAGGAGGACGGAAGCTCAGGGAGGAGCTTAACTCACACTCTCACGGCAGTATCCTCCATGAAAGTGAGACCTCTGGATGTTCAGATTGCCCCTGGCTCATCAGGATTCTCCTTCTGACCCTGGAACTTATGTGTAGAAGGGAATCTGCCTTTCTCTGCTTTTCCATGAATCCACCTTCACCATCAAGGACTGACTACCAAGCTTTCTTGCTCTTGCTCTTTATGACTCATCACCGCACTTCCAGCATTGTATAACCAAGTTATTGAAAATAATAACTCATAATCGCTTAGTGTTCTGGTGAAGGGGAAATCCAGGGCCTTCAAAATTGCAGGAAATCCACTGGAGCCTGCTATTGAGTATGGATGTGAAAGTGTACCTGTGTGTGGCTGTGCACGCGTGTGATGCATAGTGTGGCTTCCTGAAAGTACGTGTCCATCCATGCAGGTAAGCATGTGCATATGCTTGTGAATGAGGGTACATGTGGCCTCAAGTCATGTCTAGCTGATTTATTGTCTTACAAGTTCACCTGCTACTTCAAAAGAAAATAGAATTTTCCAGACTTGTCAGTCATAAAGTGACCTGAGCCCAGGCGTTGATCTGAATTTCCTAAAGATAGTTGTGAAAATACCTGCATTGCTCAGCACCACCAGATCACTTGATATTCCAGAAGTTTAAAAAATTCTTGAAGAACGTTAATTTTAAAATAAATCTCATGAGAGCTTTAGGAGCTAAATAAGGTAGGGATTATGTGTAATACTTATTAATGTTAAATATTTTCCTATCAGTCGAGATTGGAATCAGTTGCATTAATATACACATACACACACATATATACGTAAGTTACCTGTTTGTTTCTCAGGTGAAAGAAGTACAGTGATTTGCAGTATACAACATTGATAAAATAGCCCTACAAAGAGGCGAGGGCCCTGTTCTCCATTAGCTCACACTTTGCCATCCCCAGGGTGTACCCATTGTTCTCATGGCCGCAAATGGCTGCAAGAACTCCAGTCACCTCATCCACATTCTAGGGAGGAGGTTGGAAGAAGAAAGGGAAAAGGGCATGACTCCCCTTTTTAAAGAGACTCCCTGGAAGCATAAGAGAATGCATAGGCTTACATCTGATTCTAAAAGTTGGTCTCTCTACACTAGTTGCAAGAGAGGCTGGGAAATATAATGTGTTTAGTTGGGGACATGTCTGCCCTGTAAAAATGAGAGTTCTGTTACTAAGATAGCAGGGCAGAATGGAAATTGAGTGACAAGTGGCAGTTCCTGTCACATTATATAGTGCTCTTATCTCTCAACTCTCTATCCTGCTATCTTGTTATCCTAACACTCTATCTGGTGGATAAGGCAGATGGTGTCAGCCCACTGAATTGCGAGCTCTTACAGGGAGGAACCTGTTATTCGTCTTTTTTATCCTGTCTCTTCAGCTCCTTTCTTTAGCTTCGTGTCTGGCGTATTAGTAAGTTCAAAATCCCCATTTTACAGGTAAGAAAATGGAGCCAAAGGGACATAGTGTGACTTACAATGTGGATTGATGAGACTTGAGAGCAGAGTCAGTCTGCTGTCACCCAGATGCTGGAGACTCATCACCCATTGCTGCCCTGGATTCCAGAGACCCGGCATCCTTTTCAGGTTCTGGGGGATTTGGAGAAGAAAGCAGTCTTATATTACAACCTTATCTTTCAGATCCTGGAAATGAAAAATGTAGGCTGTCCAAGCAGTCACCAATTTAATTCTGAGTGACATTTCTCATTGTCCTACAGAAAAGAGCATGTTCATAGGAGTATATTTTTTTAATGTGTTTTTTCATTTTTGGCAATGAAACATGAAATCAGTCTGCACAACGTAGGTCTTTTCAAAAGCACATAAGAGAGATCCTGCTTGATTCCCACCCAGGTTCTGGGAATGCCTCAACCTCTGGTTGTCACCAACATCCTGTCCTGGCTACATTCTTGTTTGCTCTTATTTTTGTTTGCATGAGCTTCTATCAGACCTAGGCAAGGTGCTAGGTGCTTTGTGTATATCATTCCCTTCAATTTACAACTTTTAAGACAGGCATCTGCTCTGCTCACCTCCTAGTCATTCCATTGGTAAAGGAGGACTCTTTTGCCCTAAATAGCGTGGGATGACTGCACATAGGACACGTGACACTTGACAGGTGGTTCTGACAGCAGTTTATTAGTCACATATACTCATAGCCCTGGGGTGGAGGATGCTGCCTGCTATGCAGGGCCACATGGGGTGGTATTCATGAGCAGAATGAACCAATAGGGACTGTGGGAGGCAGGCTTTGTAACGACAACAGCGTCAGGTGCCTCTTGGTTTCCTTAAGAGGATGTGATCAGCTTTATGAGTAGTTTCATGGGCTGACAGGGAGGTAAAATCCACTAGTTTGAGTTAGGGATGCAGCTGGTCCAGCTGATAGGGGATATAGCCAGGCAGGGAGCCTTTACCACCGTGTGGGGGCATATCTAGCGAGAGCATGGGAACTCATGGCTAAGCCTCTGGAGACCTGTGAGGCTCAAAGATGTCAGTGGCACGTGGAATTTCAGACTTTACAATACAGTATCATTATCCCCATTTTGCATGAGAGGAACTGAGGCACAGGTGGGCCAAGGTGACTTAGCTAGTATAATGCTGAACCTGACACCATATAGCTTCTCCTTTCCCCTCTATTGCTCTGTATCAAATCATCTTGCAAATGAGGAGGCCGAGGATCAGAGAAATGATGTGCTCAAAGTCACTCAGCTAGAGAGGGATGGGGCTAAGTTAAAATTCTAGTGCTCTTCACCTGCTGGGACAACTGCCTCTGGCTGCCTTGGTCCCGACATCAGAAGACTAGGCACAGCCTGCTGGCTCCCACATCTCTGGGCAGGCAGAGTAGAACATGACTTTGGTAATGCCGACTGAAATATCAGCAGGGTTCCTGCAGCTCTACTATTTCTTAAAGGTTGGACTGGAGATTGGACTGGCAAGTTTTTGTTTTTAGCTGTTCTCTAGAGAAATAAGGATTGAGACAATCATATTGCGACAATCATCCAGGGATGATATTTAAATATTTAACAACTGCTAGATAGACTGTAAGTTCTAGCTGTTCCAGGCATTAACTCTTTAGCTCTTGAGAGGGTGGAAAAGTCTGAAGTGTCCTGGGGACAGGGCTGGGGCAACAGGAAGGATGTTCATGGGGCTTGGGGGCGTGGGTATTTACCAGCCAATGCAGAAGCATTTCAATATTCTCTTATCAGCTCTGTTCATATTCTAACCAACAATCCTGCACTCTGTACATATACCCCTCACATTCTCCCCATGTGCATCAGGTGGCACATGCAAGGATGTTCATCCCAGTGTTGTTTGTGTGGGGGGGCATTTGGGGTAGTTTGTGCATCTGTGCCTGGGGAGTGTTGGGCAGCATGTGGATAACATGGTAATAATGAGGAACAGGCCAGATGCACCCAGAGCAAGAGTGATGGAGCTAAAAACACCACACCGTGTGGAGTGGAACACAAGAAAAGATTGAGATAAAGGACAAATTACCATTTACATAAATTAAAACAGTATGCATTCAAAACAGTCATATGCATTTTATAGGGACACATGGAAAAAGAAGCTATTGATAAGCGTGTTAGAATGGCAATGGCTGCCTATGTGGCTGGGCACGGTGGTTCATGCCTGTAATTCCAGCACTTTGGGAGGCCGAGGTGGGTGGATCACTCTTGGTCAGGAGTTTGAGAACAGCCTGGGCAACATGGCAAAACCCCATCTCTACAAAAATAGAAAAATTAGCCAGGCGTGGTGGTGGACGCCTGTAATCCCAGTTAACTGGGAGGCTGAGGTACGAGAATCGCTTGAACCGGGAGGTGGAGGTTAGAGTGAGCCAAAATTGCGCCATTGCACTCCAGTCTGGGCGACAAAGTGAGACTTCATCTATGGAAAAAAAAAAATGGCTGCCTATGGATAGTGGGTTGGCCATGCAAGTGTGGAAGAGGGAATAAGCAAAACGAACAAACAACAAACAAACAAATGAACAAACCAGGAGAGAGGCCTTGAAAGTGCTAATGATGACAATATGCCGTTACTGAAGAGTATGGTCAAGTTAACCCTCTGCATCCAAGGGAAATAAAAGAAGGAAATAAAGATGAATAAGTCAGTGTAGCTGACCAACACTCCTCGATATTTCCAGCTGTTCATAAAGAGGAAGAATGAGGTGCATTCAAGATGAAATGACCTGTGAGTTACTGCTGACAGAGAGTGGGACGTTCACTGCTCACCATGCTTATCCAGAACGACTTTTTGAACCCTTCTCACCGCCATATTTTGATATGGAAGAATTTCCTCCTCATTATTGTGAAAAGAAATGGTGATTTTTTTCAAAAGAAATTTTAATAGAAAATGAAACAAGACATAATATGTAGAACAGAAAGACATTCAGGGAAATAGTGTCTAAACACACTTTTTCTTTTCTTAAACCCTAAGAACGAGCATTCTAGTCCCCAGGCTTCTGGCTGAGCCTGTGCCTGGACACTTGGCCTTGGGCTCCCTTCCTTGCCCCATGCGGGCCTCAGGTCCTGACCTCATCTCCCACCTCCACTTGAGGAGCACGTTCAGGGTAGAGTTACAGCCGACTCCAGGCCCCTTTTCTTTCAGAGGATAGGGGTCAACTTCCTCACAGATGCAGCCCAGTGGTGCCATGTGTGGCCCTCTTGTGTATGATATTTGGCTTAACACAGGCTTTCTGAAACACACGGGAGAACCTGGGTGTCTGTGTTGTGGGGTGATGACTTTCCACTTGAGCACTTAGAGAACCCTTTGTCTCACGATGATGGACACTCCTATTTCCTTCCCTTCCCCAACCCTGGGTCACACTAGACCTGTCATTCCTCTTTATATCACTAAGAGCAGGGTAGCGAGTTTGCCAGTTCTTTCCCGCAGAGCTGAAGGAAGGCTGTGTCCTAGCAGCCTTGATTCTGGTAACATAGGGTGTTTCCTTCCTCCTTCCCTTCCTCCTTCCCTCCTTCCCTCGCTCCCTTCCTTCCTCCCTCCCTCCCTCCCTCTCTCCCTTCCTTCCTCTCTCTCCCTCTCTCTCCCTCTCTCTCCCTCCCTCCCTCTCTCTCCCCCTGCCCTCTCTCTTTCTGTCTCTCTCTCTCCCTTCCTCCCTCTCTCCTTCCTTTCCATCATCCTTTCTTCCTTTCTTTCCATTCTTTGTGGGATTCCTTAAACATTTTATTTGAATCTCATTCATAAATATATTTGAACTTTTAATAATGAAAACCATCATGAAGACTCAAGAGTGCTATGCCAAAACTTTAACACACTGAAACTCATCAACAGGTTGCATACTTCTGACACAATCTCCAGTTTGCTCACGATTTGGAATAAAACTTCAGCTGTACCTAGCACTTATCAGAACCTCCTCTGGCTTAGACTTGGGAGCTCTCAGTGGCCTGCATACGGGAGGTGGAAGGGAGTGGACTGACTGCCATGATCACCTGCACCAGACACACAGACTAGGACCCGGTACCTGGGCCAGAAGCCATGGGCTACTCTTGCCTTCAACATAGGGTATTTTCATAATACAAGGGACTGGGGAACATGAAGAGAAGGGATCTTCAGAAGCCAGCACCCAGGTGTGAGGACGACATCTGAATCCCCACTTTTCAGCAGGCAGAAACTCGATCCTTGAAGATGGATGTGAGTGACAGAAACCACAAATAACAACAGCTGAAATGAGATGCTAGTTTATTTCTTTCATATAAATGAGGGCAGTCCAGTGCTGTTAAGAGAACCTAGGCCCCTTCTAGCTACTCATCTGACTATCCTTATCATGTGGCTTGTACCTGCGGGTTCAAATGTCTATCCAGATCCAGTGATCTTCTCTGTGCTCCAGACAGCATGAAGGCAAAAGAGGGAAGGGGAAAGGCACTCCCCTCTTCCTGTGAGGACACTCCCCAGAAGCAGAATGTGCCACTTCCACTGACGTCCCATAGGAAATAAGTCAGGTACATGCTCTCCTCTCACTGCATGTGGGGCTAGGCTGTGTAGATTTTATCCTAGGCAGCAATATCGCTAGGAGGATGACCAACTCTCCTGGTTTGCCCTGGAACGAAGTGGTTCCTGAAATGCTGGACTTTGAATTTTAAAACTGGGGCAGTTTCAGACAAACTGGGAAGAGCTGGTCACTCTAGTACCCAGGTAATACTTACAGATATTATTACTGAGAAAGCAGAAAAGATCATGAGGGTATGCCCAGCATTCTTTGCCATGGGGATACTCTTCATTTGTCTAGTTGGAAACGAAGGATATACCTTAAGTTCTGCCCCACAAATGAAGGGCTACTAAAGAGGTGCAAAATGCCCCCAGAGGAACAACCATGAGGATGACATATCTGGTCTTTGCTCCCTCTTGGTTTGCTTTTCTGTATACCTTCCCCTGTTGTCTTTGTTCATCTGTCCATCCAGTCACCTATCCAGGCATCCAATCATTTCCCTTTTCATTCTTTTTTTTTTTTTTGAGATGGAGCGTTACTCTGTCACTCAGACTGGAGTGCAGTGGTACAATCTTGGCTCACTGCAACCTCCGCCTCCTAGGTTCAAGTGATTCTCATGCCTCAGGCTCCTGAGTAGCTGGGACTACAGGCACCCACCACCATGCCTGGCTAATTTTTGGATTTTTAGAAAGATGGGGTTTCACCACGTTGGCCAGGCTGGTCTCGAACTCCTGACCTCAAGTAACCCACCCATCTTGGCCTCCCAAAGTGCTGGGATTATAGGCAATAGCCACCATGCCTGGTCACTTTTCATTCTTAAAGTATTTGCTTAGCATCTATAATGTGCTCTGAAGTTACTGAGATGAATAACACCACTTAGTTCCTGCCCTCAAGGAACTCACAGTTTAATCCATCCATATTGACAATGAATGATGGTACAGGAGTCTAACTGTAATTGGAGCTTTGTACAGAGTATAATGGAACCCAGTAAAGCAAGCAATTAAATTTGCTTTGCGAGTCAGAGAAAGCCTCATAGAATGGGTGACATATACTGGATCCTGGAGGTTAAGCAGGCATTTTCCAGGTGGAGAAGGAAGCACTATAGGAATGAGGCACCAGAAAGGCAAGACTCAGATGGTATGCAGTGAGCACAGAGGAGAGATGGGCCACTTCTGTAGGGCTGGAATGTGAGGAAAGTGCCGAGGAGAGGGGAGGGGAGGTGGTGGGGAATGAGTAAGACAGAGAGAAAGGTGTGAAGAGCTTGAAACGTGGTAAAAAATCAAGTTGTGACCAGAGTATGAGCAATCTGGAAGGCCACCCCTTGAGATATTTTCGTGGGCTAACTTCTCAGACAGAGAGCCTTTCCTATGCTAGAGTGTTATGAGGACCTGCCAGTGTGATGGAGGAAACATCTTCCTTTCCATGCCTAGGGTCAGGTACAGGTGTTCTGTGGCACTCACCTTGGGCAACTCAAGGGCCTTCAGAGGGTGACTCTGAGTACCTGAGGATAGCGTTCCTTTGTGCCTGGAGACATAGCCTCTAATAGGGTTTTTCTTTCTTTAATAATTTATAAAGTGTCTCCTTTTATCTATAGAAACATAAAGCTTTTAGAGCTGGCAAGGGCCTTAAAGATCATATAGTCCCAACCCAAATGGAAGGCCCAAGAGGAAATATCACTGAGCTAATCAGGGACAGAGCTGAATCAGAATTCAAGTCTTTGGATGTGAAGATCATAAAGATTTAAGGATTTTTTTTCTTTTTCTTTTTTAATAGGGTCTCGCTCTGTCACCCAGGCTGGAGAGCAATGGCACCATCTTGGCTCACTGCAACCTCCACATCCTAGGCTCAAATAATCCTCTTGCCTCAGCCTCCCAACTAGCCGGGACTACAGGCATGCACCAACATGCCTGAATAATTTTTGTATTTATTATAGAGGCAGGGTTTTGCCATATTTCCAAGGCTGGTCTTGAACTCCTGGACTCAAGCAATCTACCCACCTTGGCCTTCCAAAGTGCTAGGATTACAGATGTAAGCCACCACCCCTGGCCTTAGGAAACTTTTGATATAGAAATAATACCATAGGGCAGTTAGAGTGAGCATACAATAATTTTGTGAAAAGAGCATGATCATTGTAGCAATAATCTGAAATAAAAACATTCTAGCTGGTTGAGAACCAAATTTAATTTAACGTAAATTTAGTTCTGAGCTTCCTGGCAGCCAAGCAAAGACAGCGATATGATGGTTTACATGTTTTATTTTTACCTGACAAAAGATAGCATAGAAATAAGGGATTTAGGTTTTGACTAGGAGCAGATGAAACTGGGCAGCCTTCAGTAATTCACTTCACAAATGTGCAGATCCAACAAAAGGTCCTAGAAATTCAGTCTTCAAGGAGTTCATCGTCGAGTGGAAGATAAACAGTTAAAATCTCATATGGTAGATTCTATGAAAGAGGGAGGCAAAGGGTGCTGAGGGAGTGTGGAGAGGAGACACACAACCCAGGATGAGAGAGGCGGCTTCCCAGAGGGTCATGATTATGATGTCATTATCCACTGAATCTCGTCCTAAGAGGAAGGGGTCTGTTGGGCAAAGCAAAGCTTGGTGGTGGGGAACTGTGTTCTTAGCGGAGGAGGCACTGCTGTGTGTTCAGAGTCATGAAAAAGCATGGTGGGTCTAGGGAGTTGCATGTGTTTCATATGCTCAGACTAACTGGAGTGATACTCAGGCGGCTGTGTAGAAAGTGGCAAGTGGGAGGCACCCACCAAATAAACGCTGCTCATTAGGACTAGACACCTCATGCCCAACCTTCCTGCCAGAGATGAGCACAGCTTCATTTTCACCTGCAGACCTGTTCCAATTTAAGAAGCTAATGAGCACTTCCCTTTCCTTCAAGGCTAAGGTAAGTACTAATCCAGCTAGATTTCTGTCATTTGGACTTTAGTGAGAACAAAAAGTTGGGGACAGGTTTGGCTGTGGAAGACATGGGCGTGTGATAGGTGGGTAAGAGAGGGAGACCTCTAAAGGAGGCCCGGAAGACAGACTGAAATGCATCCATTGGTGGCATGTGTCTCCATCCACTCCAGAAGTCCTCTGAAACGACACAGGAATGAGCATTACTGTCAATGATGATTAAATGATCGACTCCTCACAGATTAAATGCATAGCGTATCCAGATGCTTCCCTATAAGCACAGTTAATTAAGAGGGAATGGGATGTCATATCACCAGGCATAAAGACTGGGCAGGAGATGGGTGTGTGGGTAAAAGGAGGCAGTTAGGTCACAACTTGCCCCTGGTAATGGAGACTGGGGTTGGGGAAGGGGCTACATACCGTGTGTGTGAATTTACCATTTTGCCTAGCTCAACCTTCGTCAACATGCAAGAGTAAACTTTTGGGGAGCAGACCTGCCTTATGGGTCATCGGAAGTGGTCCTGTTTATTATTTCATTGGCTTCACATGATTACCTGAGAGAGAAGAACTTTCTTTACAGATGAGAAAACCAGGGCTGAAAGATGAAGTGGCTCACTGCAGGGCTCAGCAGGGGAAGAAGTCCTGTCTCTCTGACTCTCAGATCTGTGGCCGTTCTCTGTGCCCACTCCTGCATGCCCACCGTGGAGGCCCACCCCTTCTGTCCTCAGCTCCTGCAGATGCACAGGGGCCCTTCCTGGCCCCCACTGTGTGTGCCTTCCTGCCTGCTCACACGTGCCACCCAGACCCTGGGAGAAAGACCTCACTGCCAACTCTTCTGCACTGCAGATGCCTTCTGCAGTGCTTAGAGATTCTGAACATATTTCCTTCTCAAGTAAACCATGCTGGACTTTTTGGATAAACTTAGTGATTTAAAAATGATTAAATAGCTAACTGCTGGGAGAGATCTGGGAGCATTCTTCTAAGGTGTTGATAAAGTGTAAATATATTTTTGGAACAATCTTAGATCTTATGCTAAAGATGATGAACCATGTAAGAAAATTACCTTCTTCAGTTGCTTGTAAATAGCAGTGTAAACCAATGCTTTGGATCCTTTTCCACAGGCGAGGAGGCAAGACTGCAGGAAGCAAAGAACCATGGAATTAGGGACAAATGGCTCAAAACAGTGCTCTACAGACACATGCATCTGTACTTTGCTTTCCAGAAGTGAAATGAAACTGTTGGAGCTTGGTGGGCTCCAGGTCTCAAGGGGAAGACCACCGGCTTTAGCTTTTCCTCTGCCCTTCCTGCCTGCTGTTAGCCTCTCCTCTGGACCAACACCCCCTTTAAGGGGAAAACCTCTTTGAAGCCCACAAGATACTGTGAGGATTATTCCCTTTTTCTGATTTCCAACGTGGGTTTTTCATTAAGCAAAGAACAATTAGAAAACCCACAGATAACATAGGGTATTCAATAAGTTCAGGAAAGTGTTTTCTACCACCTCTTTGCCCCCATTCCCTCCCCAGCGCTTGGCTCAAGGCCTGGAGCTTGAATCTGCGTCATCTCGCTAGGTGCTTGCCTGAGGTGAGTGGTCAGCGGGTGCTGGCTTGGAGGCAGCTGGCAGGGCGCATGCTGCGGGTGGGAACCCAGGGAACACTGGGCGCCTTAGCTTGGAGCAGCTGGCTCCAAGGAATTATTGCACGTCTGCACAACTTAAAAATCTGCAGTTTGGGGGCGGAAGGGGGAGCGCGGGGGTGGGTCCCGAAGCGTCCCATTTCTCCTGGCTGTTGATTGAGCGCTCTTGCTCAGTGCAGCGAGGCCAGCGATGCCTTCTGGACCACACGCTGTCCTCGCCGAGGTCGTGGTTTGTTTCTCAACGTCGGCTGAAGGCAACGTCCCCTGACTCCCTCTTCCATTCGTCCTTCGGAAAGGGGACCCGACTGGTTCCTCTTCTACAAATGAGGCGCATCTGCTTGGTGCAAATGTCCAGGCACTTCTGACTCGGTGAGTCGAGGAACCAGACAAAGCATCTTGTTCTGCACTGTGCGTGAGTCTTCAGGCAGCGGGACCGGTAGCAAACGTTGGCAGGAACTGGAGCTGTATGTATTCTCCTTCGCACTTTGTTTTAAAACAAGTTTGGGCCTCGCGACTTCCTGAGGAAATCCAGGCAAATTAGCAAAGTGTCGCTGGGGCCGCGACTTTAGAGAGGCGGTTGCCCCAACCGCCGGGGCCGCGGGGGAGGTCATCTTTTTCCAGCGCTTCGGGCCCAGGAGGGAGCGCAGGTGGGAGGTGCGGGGCGCGCTCCTGCTCCCAGCCGGACAGCGCCGGCCACTCC
>NW_012100543.1:3271719-3278790 GCF_000951045.1 Mandrillus leucophaeus | reverse complement strand
CGGACGGCGTCGCAGAGCGGAGCGAGCCGGATGCGCCCGGACTCCTGCAGGTACCTGGCTGGCGTCCCCACCTCACTGCGCGCTCCGGGGACTTCTCCGGGCGACCCTGCAACTTTACCGCGCCTTCCCCCACCTTTTGCTGCCACAGTCCCCTGTGGTCCAGGTCGCGGGTGCACGACCCCGAGGGTCTACGGCCGCAGGGCACTTTCTGTGTTGCTGGGCGCCTGGCTTGCGGCGTCCGCATGCTCTGGTGCCGAGAGCCCGCCGTCGCTGGAGCCCCAAGGCTCCGCCTGTTGCGTGAGCTGCGGGCTGCTGAACCGGTGTCTGGGTTCCTTTGAAAGCCTCGGGGAAGGTATTTAGGATCAGCTTTCGGGGAGTGGGGTGGGCTATGGCCATGGGGGACGACCAGCTGGAGGCGGGAGAATCAATGAGCCGGAGAAAGGCGGCACCTCGCGCAGGGGTATCCCCGGGGCGTTTCCTTGGCCGGGAAGCCGTTCCTGCCCTTCCTCGAGAGGAGGCGCTTTCCTGGCGCTTGTAAATGCTTCCCGGGCCGTCTGCTCCGCCTTCTTTGTCGTTCCTCCCCTCCCCTTTGCCCTGCAGCTGTGCTAGGCGCCCCGCGACAGTTGCAGGGAAGAGTGAACCCAGGGTCCTTGCTCTTGTGCAGCCCTGCGCCCTGGGTTGGGGATGGCGTGGGGCTTGCAGCACAGGTGTGGAGTCACTTGCGGACTCCGCGTTTGGATCAGTGGCAGTGGTGGGGATGGGTGCCCCGGGGTCAGGAACTCCTCTTTTCCGCGCCCTTCTGGGTGGCTGCCCGACCTCCTGAGGCACCTTGGCTAGCAAGCGAGCCAGTCTTGCCGGCAGGGGCTGCGGCGAGCCTGGCTGGGCGCCTTTCGCATTGCAGGGCTTGTCCTGCACCCCCCCCCCCCCGCTCTGTCCCTTCTCGTTCATTTGGAGAAAGGAGCACCTTTTGCATCCTTGATGTCTTCCTCCGGTTTTTTCTGGGGAGACCGAGCCGAAAGCTTCACTCGGGTGGCCCGCGGCAGGGGCCGAGGACAGCAAAGAGCTACCTCCACCTGCCAAAATGACCCAGGGGCCCTGGTTTGGTGCCAAGGCGCGAAGTTGGGGGAGGGGCGGTAGGTGTTCCTTACGTTCCTCCTGGAGAGTAGCTTTGCGGTTGGCCCGGAGCCTTCAGGTTTTTTGTCTTTCACCGTACCCTCTGAAAATACTGGGGCAGAGGAGGAAAACCAGTTCAGAAGCCTTTCCTGTTTCTTTCCCTGTATTTGCTCAAGCCATTTGCATAACCATTCACTTAGAACTGTGTAAGTCACTCCTAGTTGCCCCCCTTCTTAGACTATTTGCAAATATCTGCCCAGGTAAACAGGAAGCACGCACCTGTCTCCTTGCTGAAGGCATATGCTCTCATGCTTTGTCCTCCCTGCATATCTGGAGCCGAAGAGGTGGCTTTGATTCTCTATCTGAACTTAGTGTAATGTGTAGACTCCACTTCTTACCTGGGTTGTGACCTTCTTGAGGAGATTGACTCGTTCAGTATGCATTTCCAACCAGCCTGCCATGGGCCAGGCCCCAAGATGCACTCGGGGACAGACAGCAAATGGATAATATGATTTCTGCACCCAGTCTAGTCTGTTCTTTCTTTCTCACCAGCTTCCCTTCTTCTCTTGTTCTAATATTATGTTTGTCATTTCCGAACTAGGAATTGTCAATATTGGGATACGGAGAAGGTTATATGGAAGTGCCATAGAGGCCAAAGCATGTTGTGAATATACTAAGGAGACTTGTGGGATCTGTTTTAATTGAATCTTTTGTCTGAGCCATTATTGCCTGAATAGAGCCATTGATGAATGCAGCTACGCTGAGGTTTTGCTGGTCAAGCGTATGAGGGCAAATTGGGAGGTCAGAATCAGTCTTTGTTCTGTTCTGAAATATTATTAAAACCCCAAAGCTCTGGAGCTTGAGTTTGCCAGCAAAGCACCAACAGTATCATCGTCTTCTTTTAAGAAGGAAGGGGAAGAGTGGGAACTGCAGCTCCCTCCTGTCTTCAGTGGGTTTTGCCCTTCAGTGTAATTCTTCACAGACGTGCATCCCTCTGTTCTACCACCCATCTCAATCTGCCCTGTGTCTGGCATTTGCTGTTGGAATGTGTGTCAGCTTTGAGACAGTAGGCACCACAGGGTTTTGCTCCTTCTTTTCCTTCTTCTGTTTTTTAGTAGATAACATTTATTGGCTGCATACTATATATCAGATACTCTGCTAGGCACTTTTCCAGGCATTATCTCATTTAATTCTCATAAGAACTGCATGAGGATGTGATGCTTGCTTTCTTCACTGCAGTATTGCTGTGGGAGCCAGCAGTAGGTGGAACGCCCCAGGTGCATGTTGAGTCAGATAGGAGGCCAATGGGAAATGGCGGGCCTGAAGTCTCACTAGCAGGAAGGTTGGCTCTGCAGGTTAGGTTGAAGCAGAGGAGAAGGTGGGTGTGTTTACTGACTCTGTTTATCAGGTGTCAGGAAAGTGGATCTTCCAGAGTGCCACCTGTGTGAAATACCCACAAAGAAACATCATAGAGAAGAGAATAGGATGTGGGGACCTGGTTTCCAGCTCTGATATGTATTTCTTTAAGGATCCTTGACTTGATGTGTCATTTTGCTAATCTGGGTCTTGGTCTGTTTAGCTACATTGATCTAGATCTCTAATATTTATTGTTACCCTGTACTAGGCACTAAAAGCTGAAAACTTTTACATGTATTAACTCGTTTCATCCTGATGACAATCTTAGGATGATAGGTTCTATTATTACCCTATTTTAGAGGAGGAGAGAGAGACAAACTGAGAAACTTGTACAAGGTCACCCAGCCCGGAGAAGTTGAAGCTAGGATTCTATCCCTGGCAGTCTGACTGCAGAGCCACTGTGAGATTCAGTCTTCCTCATTTATTGCTACAGTTCCAACACTGTACCCTGTGCTTAGTGGGATCTCGGACTGCGTTTGTTGCACAGTGACAGAGGGGGCTTGCAGTTATCAAGTGACTTTTGGGTCCCATGTCTCACCCTTAAAAGGAACCTTAAAGACTGCATTAGCAAAATATTATTTTTGCCTTTGACAAAATAGTCTGCTTTTCAGTGAAATTCTTCCCAGCTGGTTAGGAAAAAAGGAAGATAAACCATAAAGATCATGGGCCAGGGAAACATTATGGTGATTTTCAGAAAATATGTTGATCAATGTAAGAAATTCAGAAAAATCACAGAACACTTTGCACTATGACTCACTTTTGTCAGGTAAATCAACCAGTGACCAATTCACAAGTACTTATTGTATAGGTGCTAAGTGCCCAGTACCACAGGCAACGAAGGTAGGTAGAATCTATGACGTGGTCTTTGAGCTTGAACTTGTAGTGGATCTGGAGACTCCAGATCAATGAGACAAGATAGAACAATACAAGATACTAAATACTGAAGTCCTGATAAAAATCACAATGACTCGGTCACATTTGTACAACATATTTTGGTTTGTAGGAACTTTCATGTCCTCAGAGCAACTGAGAGTTATAAGCTGTAGGCAGGATGGAAGTTAGGAAGCCCATATTGCTGATGAAGAAATTAAGGCAAAGTGAGCCTTGAACTTGGACACAGTCAGGGGTCATCTGACTTGAAGTCCAGCATCTTTCTGCCTTACTTCTGTCTGGAGCTAGGGAGCAGAACAGGAGGACAGCGAGTTATCCAGAGTCCTTGGGGAGTGGGAGACTGAGTTTGAATTTCCTACTGGACCTGGCCTTTGCTTGCCGGTCTGGACTACCCTGGGTGCTTAGTGGAGGCAGGGGATGGGGAGTAAGTACAAGCTGGGGAGGAGGAGAAAGAGGAGAGTGTTGTTTTATTTTTTCAGGGGCCTGCTGTTTGGTGAAGCCTGGAGTGAATACTCAATTATCATGAACATAATAACAAGGCTTAAAATGTACAAAAAAGTGTAGAAGCTGATTTAGAATTTTCATCCCTGTTTTTCTTTATCATTTCTCTAGATCATCTTTTGAAACTTTTTAGCATACCTGCACATTATACTTTTTTTCACAGTTGTTAAGAGGATCAAAATCTGCACATTATAAAAGTAAACTCTTTAATAAGCTAAAAATAGTTACTAGACTAGGTTGTGGTATTTTTCTTGTGGGCAAGAGGTCTCATTCTCTTTGGAATCCTGCACAGCCTTGCACTATGATTTGCTTTGAGGAGATACTGTATAAATATTGTTTTCAGTTGCACAAGTATCGAATGATAGAGGCATAAGGATCTGGAGACTCCAGATCCTTGTAGCCAATAATGTTACAGTTAAGCAGTTAATGTTGGCAGCAGCCAGCTTCAGTGAGTTTGGTGAAGTCCCAAATGAATGAAGTATCTTGCTGACTGTCCTACCAATCAGTCATCCGAGCACTTACCAGATGCTCACCAAAGGTGACATAATGATTAACTTACATAGTCACATATATATATTCTCATTATATATTCAAATCTGTACATACATTCATTCAACAAGTGTTTGAGTACTTACATGATGTTATGTACTATGCTAGGTGTGGGGTATACTGTGGTAAAGGAAACGGGGGTGGGGTGGGGTGGGGTGAGAAGTAGGAGGAGACAGGCATTAAACAAACCAATGCAAAATTTCAGTGGTGGTAAGTGCTCTAAAGGACTTCATGGGAGAGAGTAACAAGGGTAGGGAGTCACTAGTTTAGATGAGAGGGTCAGGAAAGACCTTTCTAAAGAGGAGACATTTCATTGTGAGTGATGAAAGGAGTCCATTGAGTGAAGAGTGGGAGAAAGAGAATTCCAGGCTGAGGATTCTAAGGCAGGAATGAGCACTGAACCTCTTTTTGTTCTATTCAGGAACTTCAGGAGAACAAGGGTGGGGACAGCTGGGAGGAAGTTGTAGAAGAGGGCCGGCCGGGGTCAGATCAAGCTGTGCCCTTTAGGTCAAGTTCAAGGTCTTATGGTTTATTCTGAGGGCTGTGAAAAATGGATTTGCAGAAGGTGAGTGTCACGAGCCAATTTAAATTTATACAAGATTGCCTGGGAAGGCTGTGAAGAACAGATAGAAGAATAGACTGGAGAGGTGCAAGCATGGGAAGCAGAAGCCTCTTTTGGAGGTGTGTTGCAGAAGTGGGACCTAAAGTGAGATTGGACTGGCTTGAAAGGTGAATGGAGGTGAGGAAGTGCAGACCATACACATATAGCGTGGTTGTGAAAGGGAGCAGAGACACAGGATGGGTGTGGGGGCAGGTTTGTGTCTATGTGGAAGGCAACCTTTTCTGAGGTTAGGAATGTGAGTCCAGCTCCTTGGTAAATTAACACATATATACCTCTGTATGTAGTTACATAGCACTTCTAGAAGATTAGACATTTGAATCCTATCTCTGGCTCTATCTCAAAATCTAGGTAACTTTAAGCATATCACTTTGAGTACTTCTAGAAGATTAGATATTTAAATCCTAGCTTTGGTTCTGTCCCCAAATCTGGGTAACTGAGCATATCACTTGTCCTTCCCTGTTTTTTTTTTTTTTTTTTTTTCCTTACTGCCTGGTGATTTTATAATTTCTTTTAAAAATGCAATCTTCCTGCAATGGTCTTTAATAACATTATTTATATGTGTTAATTTGGATTATTTTTTATAAATTGAATTAGCAGAATGATGAATGGGGATGTAGGAACATTTGTGGTGGGATTCTAAGCATTTGCTCACTGTTGATCATGGATAAGCTGCTTTCAAATTAGCTTAAATGAAGAGACACTAATAATAAAGTCTGGAGACAGTTTACTGTGAGGAGACAGTAACCCTTCCAATGTAGATGGGATAAGGACTGATGGAGAGCCCTGGGCATGGTTATGAGCCACTTTTTGTGTTTCAGTGGGACTCCCCTCCTTACCTGGTCTTCTTCATTGCATGAGACACTTCCTCTGGACGCATGGATATCTGTTAAAAAGATAAGAGAGGTAAATCTGGTCTGTTTTCTGAGAACCCATTTGTGTTAGGGTTTTCTAGACAAGCAGAACAAATAGGATGTGCATACGTTAGAAAGAGATTTATCATAAGAAATTGGTTCACACAATTATGGAGACTGGCAAGTCCAAAATTTGCAGGATGGGCCAGCAGGCTGGAAACCCAGGAGAGCCAACACTCCATTTCAAGTTTGGAGGCAGTTGCTATACAGCCTGGAAGAGCTGATGTTACAATGAAGTCCGAAGGCAGGCTGCTGGAAAATTCTTTGCTGTTTGAGGGAGGCCAGACTTTTTGTTCTGTTCAGGCTTTCAGCTGATTTGATGAAGCCCACCAGCATTATAGAAGGAAATCTGCTTTACTCAAAGCCTACCAATTTATATGCCAGTGTCTTCCAAAATACCCTCAGAGAAACACTCAGAATAATGTTTGACCAAATATCTGGGCACCCTGTGACCCAGCCAAGTTAACACATAAAATTAACCATCACATCACATTTAACAGAATATACTGGCCTAAACATCAAAAATGGCCATCACAGATAGCCTGATGGGGCATTGAAGAAGGATAGGGTATCCAGTGATGAATTTCTAGTTGTAGGGAATGAGAGTATAAATAGGACCATAGAACAGAAAGTTACTCCAAAGATCAGTCAAGTCATTTGCTGCCTCTGAACTTTAGGAATGCTGGCTTAAATCCTGGCAAATAATTCGTGTATTGAGACAAAAGAATGCCAGCAGACTAAATTTGGGGCTTCAACATGCTTATATATTTTTTACTTTTATTCCGCTATGGACTGGACTGGCTTTCCTAAGCCCTGATGGACATGCCATGGTGAACTGAAAAGCATTTCCTATGATTTACTTGAGATAAAAATGTAATTGGCCAAAGAGATGGGAGAACTTCATGGTTAAAGACTGTTGTTTGTAGATTTGGATTGAGTGGAGATGTTGTGGCAAAAGCATTTCATTATTCTTGTCTTTGAGTTCAAAGACAAAACACTTCTTGGCAGTGTTTTTTTTTTTTTTGTGGGTTTTTAAGATCTGAGTTTTCTAAGTGTGGTACCTTCATG
>NW_012100543.1:3266641-3271669 GCF_000951045.1 Mandrillus leucophaeus | reverse complement strand
GTGGGTTTTTAAGATCTGAGTTTTCTAAGTGTGGTACCTTCATGCGGCCACTGACATAAGACCCCGGTCTTCTTTCCCTTGGTGCTTAGATGTTACGAAGATGAGATTCAACCCTGAGGCTCAGGCCTGAGCCTCCATGACAGAGCTTGTCTCCTCTGGGATAAAAGGATAAAAAGAAAGTACCATGTATGGCAGTGTTCATCTGTGTGTCCCATCCATCTATCCATCCATCCATCTATCCATCCATCCATCCCATTCTTCCACCCAGCCATTTAAATGTCCATCCATCCATCTCATTCTTCCACCCACCCATTTAAATGTCCATCCATCCATCCATCCATCCATCCATCCATCCATCCACCCACCCACACATCCACCTAGCCATTCACCCTTCTACATCCATCCATCCATCCATCCATCCACCCACCCACTCACCTTTGCCACAGTGTAAAAAGGTATCGGTGTTCCCATGCCCTCTTATCTTCTCCTTAAACCACAATTCCTATAAAGTAGGCTCTTTTGAGATGTGAACTTAGGAGTCTTGTCAAAGTTTATGCAAAACCTGAGAACTTTGTTTTTTAAGCAGGTTCCCCAGACTTCTTGATGTAATTAGAAATTGAATGTCAGTGTGGTACATCTTTTTGGTGATGAGCACTGAATTTTCTTCTCCCAGTCTCTCTAGATTTAAAGCAGCACACGTTGCCTTCTCATGTAATTTTTGTTTTATTATTTTTTCTCTTCTTTTATTATTATTATTGTTTTTATTTTTCCGTAAGTTATTTGGGTACAGGTGGTGTTTCGTTACATGAGTAAGTTCTTTAGTGGTGATTTGTGAGATTTTGGTGCACATATCACCCGAACAGTATACACTGCACATTATTTGTACTCTTTTAATCCCTCACCCCACTCCCACTCTTCCCCCTGAGTCCCCAAAGTCCATTGTATCATTCTTACGTCTTTGCACCCTCATAGCTTAGCTCCCACATATCAGTGAGAACATACGATGTTTGATTTTCCATTACTGAGTTACTTCACTTAGAAAATAGTCTCCAATCTCATTCAGGTCACTGTAGATACTGTTAATTCATTCCTTTTTATGGCTGCATTGTATTCTATCATCTCATCTCTCTCTCTCTCTCTCTCTATGTATGTATCTATCTATATCTGTATATATCACAGTTTCTTTATCCACTCATTGATTGATGGGCGTTTGGGTTGGTTCCACGATTTTGCAATTGTGAATTATGCTGCTATAAATGTGTATCCATTTATCTTTTTCGAATAATGACTTCTTTTCCTCTGGGTAGATACCCAGTAGTGAGATTGCTGGATCAAATGGTAGTTCTACTTTTAGTTCTTTAAGGAATCTCCACACTGTTTTCCATAGTGGTTGTACTAGTTTACATTCCCACTAGCAGTATAGAAGTATCCACTCCAACATCTACTGTTTTTTGGTTTTTCGATTATGGCCATTCTTGCAGGAGTATTCCTGATCATTAGTGATGTTGAGCATTTTTTCATATGTTTGTTGGCCATTTGTATATCTTCTTTTGAGAATTGTCTATTTATGTCCTTAGCACACTTTTTGACGGGATTTTTTTTTTTTGTACTGATTTGTTTGAGTTTGTTTTTGTCGTAGATTCTAGATATTAGTCCTTTGTCAGATATATAGATTGTGAAGATTTTCTCCCACTCTGTGGGTTGTCTGTTTACTCTGCTGACTGTTCCTTTTGCCATGCAAAAGCTCTTTAGTTTAATTAGGTCCCAGCTGTTTATCTTCATTTTTATTGCATTCACTTTTGGGTTCTTGGTCATGAAATCCTTGCTTAAGCCAATATCTAGAAGGGTTTTTCCAATGTTATCTTCTAGAATTTTTGTTATTGTTCCAATGCTATCTTCTAGAATTTTTATAGTTTCAGGTCTTGGTTTAAGTCCTTAATCCATCTTGTTGATTTTTGTATAAGGTGAGAGATGAGCATCCAATTTCATTCTCCTACAGGTGGCTAGCCAATTATCCCAGCACCATTTGTTGAAAAGGGTGTTCTTTCCCCACTTTATGTTTTTGTTTGCTTTGTTAAAGATGAGTTGGCTGTAAGTATTTGGGTTTATTTCTGGGTTTTCTATTCTGTTCCATTGGTCTATGTGCCTATTTTTATACCAGTACCATGCTGCTTTGGTGACTATGGCCTTACAGTATAGTTTGAAATCAGGTAGTGTGATGCCTCCAGATCTGTTCTTTTTGCTTAGTCTTGATTTGGTTATGTGGGCTCTTTTTTGATTCCATATGAATTTTAGAATTGTTTTTTCTAATTCTGTGAAGAATGATGGTGGTATTTTGATGGGGATTGCACTGAATTTGTAGATTGCCTTTGGCAGTATGGTCATTTTCACAATATTGATTCTACCCATCCATGAGCATGAGATGTGTTTCCATTTGTTTGTCTCATCTGTGATTCCTTTCAGCAGTGTTTTGTAGTTTTCCTTGTAGAGGTGTTTTGACTCCTTTGTTAGGTATATTCCTAAGTATTTTATTTTTTTTGCAGCTATTGTAAAAGGGGTTAAGTTCTTGATTTGATTCTCTACTTGGTCGCTGTTGGTGTATAGAAGAGCTACTGATTTGTGTATGTTAATCTTGTATCCAGAAACTTTGTTGAATTCTTTTATCTGCTCTAGGAGCTTTCTGGAAGAGTCCTTAGAGTTTTCCGGGTAAGTGATCATATCACTAGTAAACAGTGACAGTTTGACTTCCTTCTTACCAATTTGGATGCCCTTTATTTCTTTCTCTTGTCTGATTGCTCTGGCTAGGACTTCAGGTACTATGTTGAAGAGGAGTGGTGGCAGTAGACATCCTTGTCTTGTTTCCGTTCTCAGAGGCAATGCTTTCAACTTTTCCCCATTCAGTATTATGTTGGCTGTGGTTTTGTCATAGATGGCTTTTATTACATTAAGATATGTCCCTTATATGCCGATTTTGCTGACAGTTTTAATCACAAAGGATGCTGGATTTTGTCTAATGCTTTTTCTGCATCTATTGAGATGATCATGTGATTTTTGTTTTTTAATTCTGTTTATGTGATGTATCTCATTTATTGACTTGTGTATGTTAAACCATCCTGGCATCCCTGGTATGAAATCCAGTTGATCATGGTAGGTTATCTTTTTGATATGTTGTTGGATTTGGTTAGCTAGTATTTTGTTAAGGATTTTAGCATCTATGTTCATGAAGGATATCGGTCTGTAGTTTTCTTTTTTGGTTATGTCCTTTCCTGGTTTTGGGTGATCCTGGCTTCATAGAATGAATTAGGAAGGATTCCTCCTTTCTCTGTCTTGTGGAATAGTGTCAAAAAGATTGGTACCAATTCTTCTTTGAATGTCTGGTAGAATTTTGCTGTGAATCCAGCTGGTCCTGGCCTTTTTTTTTTTTTTTTGGCAATTTAAAAATTACCATTTCAATCTCACTGCTTGTTATTGGTCTGTTCAGGTATCTAATTCTTTCTGATTTAAGCTAGGAAGGTTGTATTTTTCCGGGAATTTATCCATCTCTTCTATGTTTTCTAGTTTATATGCATAAAGGTGTTCATAGTAGCCCTGAATGATCTTTTGTATTTCAGTGCTGTCAGTTGTAGTATCTCCTGTTTCGTTTCTTAGTGAGGTTATTTGGATTTTCTCTCTTCTTTTCTTGGTTAATCTTGCGAATGGTCTATCAATTCTATTTATCTTTTCAAAGAACCAGCTTTTTGTTTCATTTATCTTTTGTAATTTTTTTTGTTTCTTTCAATTTCATTTAGTTCTGCTCTGATCTTGGTTATTTCCTTTCTTCTGCTGGGGTTGGGTTTAGTTTGTTCTAGATTCTCTAGTTCTTTGAGGTGTGACTTTAGATTGTCTGTTTGTGCTCTTTCAGACTTTTTGAGGTAGGCATTTAGGGCTATGAACTTTCCTCTTAACACTGCCTTTGCTATATCCCAGAGGTTCTGATAGTTTGTGTCATCATTATCATTCAGTTCGAAGAATTTTTAAATTTCCATCTTGATTTCATTTTTGACCCAATGCTCATTTCAGAGCAAGTTATTTAATTTCCATGTATTTGCGTGGTTTTGAAGGTTCCTTTTGGAATTGATTTCTAGTTTAATTCCACTGTGGTCTGAGAGCGTGCTTCATATAATTTCAATTTTCTTAAACTTATTGAGGCTCATTTTATGGCGTATGATATGGTCTATCTTGGAGAAAGTTCCATTTGTTGAATAGGGTGTGTATTCTTTGGTTGTTGGATGAAATGTTCTGTATATATCTGTTAAGTCCATTTGTTCCAAGGTATAGTTTAAATCCATTGTTTCTCTGTTGACTTTCTGTCTTGATGACCTGTCTAGTGTTGTCAGTGGAGTATTGAAGTCCCCTGATATTATTGTGTTGCTGTCTATCTCATTTCTTAGGTCTGTTAGTAATTGTTTTATAAATTTCGATGCTCCAGTGTTAGGTGCATATGTTTAGGATTGTGATATTTTCCTGTTGGACAAGGCCTTTTACCATTACATAATGTCCCTCTTTGTCTCTTTTAACCCTGTTGCTTTAAAGTTTGTTTTGTCTGATATAAGAATAGCTACCCCTGCTCACTTTTGGTGTCCATTTGCATGAAATGCCTTTTTCCACCCCTTTACTTTAAGTTTATGTGACTCCTTATGTGTTAGGTGAGTCTCCTGAAAGCAGCAGATAGTTGGTGAATTCTTATCCTGTCTGTAGTTCTGTATCTTTTAAGTGGAGCATTTAGGTCATTTACATTCAATGTTAGTATTGAAATGTGAGATACCATTGCATTCATCGTGCTCTTTGTTGCCTGTGTAGTTTGTGTTTTTGTTTGTTTGTTTTTGCTTTTAAACTTGTATTTTTGCTTTATAGGTCCTGTGTGATTTTTGCTTTAAAGAGGTTCTGTTTTGCCGGGCGCGGTGGCTCACGCCTGTAATCCCAGCACTTTGGGAGGCCGAGACGGGCGGATCACAAGGTCAGGAGATCGAGACCATCCTGGCTAACACA
>NW_012100543.1:3219602-3266461 GCF_000951045.1 Mandrillus leucophaeus | reverse complement strand
AATTCTCTCAGCATTTGTTTGTCTCGAAAAGACTGTATCTTTTCTTCATATATGATGCTTAGTTTTGCTGGATACAGAATTCTTGGCTGATAATTGTTTTGTTTGAGGAGACTGAAGATAAGGCCCTAGTCCCTTCTAGCTTGTAGGGTTTCTGCTGAGAAATCTGTTCTTAATCTGATAGGTTTTCCTTTATGGGTTACCTGGTGTTTCTGTCTCACAGCTCTTAAAATTATTTCCTTCATCTCAGCTTTGGGTAACCTGATGACAATGTGCCTAGGTGAAGATCTTTTTGTGATGAATTTCCCAGGTGTTCTTTGTGCTTCTTGGATTTGGATGTCTAGGTCTCTAGCACTGCCGGGGAAGTTTTCCTCGATTATTCCCCCAAATATATTTTCTAAGCTTTTAGAATTCTTTTTTTCCTCAGGAACACTGATTATTCTTAGGTTTGGTCATGTAACATAATCCTATACTTCTTTGAGGTTTTGTTCATATTTTCTTATTCTTTTTTCTTTGTCTTTGTTGGATGGGTTAATTCAAAGACCTTGTCTTCAAGCTCTGAATTTCTTTCTTCTGCTTGTTCAGTTCTGTTGCTGAGACTTTCCAGAGCATTTCACATTTCTAAAAGTGGGTCTGAAGTTTCCTGAAATTTTTATTGTTTTCTTTTTAAGCTGTCTATTTCCTTGAATATTTCTTCCTTCACTTATTGTATCATTTTTTTGGATCTCCTTGCATTGGGCTTCACCTTTATCTGGTGCCTCCCTGTTTAGCTTAATAACTGACCTCCCAAATTCTTTTTCAGGTAAATCAGGGATTTCGTCTTGGTTTGGATCTATTGCTGTGAACTAGTGTGATTTGCTTGGGGGTGCTGAAGAGCCTTGTTTTGTCATATTACCAGAGTTGATTTTCTGGTTCCTTCTCATTTGGGTAGGCTCTGTCAGAGGGAAGGTCTAGGGCTGAAGGCTGTTGTGCAGATTCTTTTGTCCCATGGGGTGTTCCCTTGATGTAGTAGTCTCCCCCTTTTCCTATGAATGTGGCTTCCTGTGAGCCGAACTGCAGTGATTATTGTCTCTTTTCTGGGTCTAGCCACCCAGTAAGTCTGCCTGGCTCTGGGCTGGTCCTGGGGGTTACCTGCACAGAGTCCTGTGATGTGAACTGTCTATGGGTCTCTCAGCCGTGGATACCAGTGCCTGTTCTGGTGGAGGTAGCAGAGGGTGCAATGGACTCCATGAGGATCCTTAGCTTTGGTAGTTTAATGCTCTATTTCTGTGCTGGTTGGCCCCCTGCCAGGAGGTGGCACTTTCAGCTGTGCTAGTATGAGGAGGAACCAGCAGTGGGTGGGGCCCTAAAACTCTCAAGGTTATATGCCCTTTATCTTCAGTTACCAAGGTGGCTAGGGAAGGACCATCAGGTGGGGATGGGGCTAGGCACACGTGTCTGAGCTCAGACTCTCCTTGAGGGGGTCTTGCTGTGGCTGCTGTGGGGGATGGAGGTGAGATACCCAGGTCACTGGAGATGTGTACCTAGGAGGGTTATGGCTGCCTCTGCTGAGTCATGCAGGTTTTCAGTTAAGTGGGGGAAAGCTGGCAGTCACAGGCCTCACCCAGTTCCCAGGCAAACCGAAGGGCTGGTCCCACTCCCACCGTGTCCCATCCTACAGCCTGGAGTCTATTTCCAGGTGGAGGGTGAGAGGGTCTTAGAAACTTGCCCGAGGCTATCCACCTCCCAGCTGAGAAAGAAGGGGCTTTAGTTCTTCCCGGCCTGTGAAGTCTGCATGCCAGATCCACACCCTTTCCTGAGTTCTGGCCAGGGGGCTTCTCACCCTGTTCAAATTCTTACAAACTTTGCCTAGAGAATTCCTTCTCCTTGTTGAGTTTTACCCCCTGCACCTCTGGTCACCCTCACGATGGATCCCCGTGGTGCCAGACAGGAATGGGCTGCTAGGGGACCCAGTGAGCTCCCAGGGCCTTTCTGCTGCTTCCTCTGTATTTTGCTTGGCTCTCTAACTTGACTCAGTTCCAGGTACAGTTGGAAACTTCTCCTGCAAACAGACCTTCAGCTTCTCCATTGGGGGTGTGTATCTGGGGGAGAAGTGTCTACCTTTCCCACTTCCGCATTTGGGGCACTCACAGTATTTGCGGGTCTCCTGGGTCCTGCAGGAGCAGTCTGCTTCCTTCAGAGGGTCTGTGGTCCTCTCGGTATTGCTGCTTTGTTCTTGCAGCCAATCTGAAGATAAAATTCACAATGCAAGCCTCTGCATGCTGTACGGAGCTGCAGTCTAGTCCTGCCTCCCCTCTGCCATGATCCCAGGGGCTTTTTTTTTCATATGGGGGTTTGAAGTACAGATTACAGGACGGACAGTTTAATGTGGCCCTGAATTCCAGTAGATTTGCTTTTAGTTGCTTTTTACCAGTCATCCCTATAACTCACATCAATGGAATTAAGAATACATAAGCAAGCCCTGTTTTACAATCCTTCATTTATAAGTTATGTGAGCAACTCAGAAACAATTTCCATGCAGACATCATTAGATACTAGGATTAGGTTTCAGACTGCCCCACCAAAGCAGATGTAAGCCCTAATGAGTGCACAGTGATATGGTTTTGAGTACCAGGACCCGAGCACTGTATGATGTAGAAGGGAGGAGATGAGTTTTCTCTCCTGGGAAGGGGGCCACACACTTGCACCACATACCCATCCATACAAACACACACCCTAGTGTCTCCATTAGGAGGCAGTGCTCACTAATGTGGACTGCTTAGCTAATTTGATATAAGTAGACAGACCACAAAAGAGCACATTATGTTTTTTTATGTAACAGACAATAACAGCCCTCCATAAACCTTGTTCATGCCATTCTACTGTGACCTTCTTCAGATACCACCAAATAGATTGAGTGTGAAACTATTTCAAATTTCCCTTGTTAAACTGACTTCGGTAGGAAACTCACAGAAACTTTGATTGTGAACATCAGGTAAAGAAAGCCACGTTTTACTCCAGATTGCCTGGGGTTTGTTTTTTCCAAGCGTGCATTTGGATTTGCTGTGGAGTGAGAACTTTCTGCATGGCAGAAGGAAAGCCTGCACCTGTTCAGAGATGACGCCTACAACCATCTCCTGAGGCTTGGCCCTGAGCCGGCTAATGTCACTGCTGGGCTTGCCTTAGGGTGTGGGTGTTCTTCCAAGGACCTCCTTTTCTTCCTCAGCTCAATTCTACCTTGTTCGTTCTTATATGGAGAACTTGGAAACTCAGAGAGCTGGGTGTATTTAGAAAATGGGCTGGAGAAAGGATAGGTGTGATAATTCATTTTAATAAGTCAAATTTAAAACTTTTTTTGACTTGCATTGCCTGGGGATCTCATTATTTTATAATTTTTTTATATTGATGAAGTGTAGGATTAGTTATAATTGATAGTTCTGGGCAAAGCATTTAAAAAATCCTCCCAGGATGGTTTCCAGGGACTGGATACGGATGTTTGTGAAGCATAAACCCGTTTTTACTACCTTCCAAAGAATGGTCTAGAAGCTATATAAACCATCATGTTTATTATATCTTTTAAAAAGTTAAGTAAAACTTTTTTTAACCTCATGAAATAAATAGTCACTCTGGCAACATACTACAGCAATAGACACTTGGACCTCTGAGAGTTTTGCTGTAAATATGCTGAAGATTTATATAGCTTGGCAAAAACCACCTTCTTTTCTTCTAGCATCTATAAACGCTTTTCTAAAATCCTTTGGAAATGCTACAATATGTCAGGTGCTCAGATGGGGTATAGAAAAACAACAGCTTAGTCAGACATTGTCATCGTCCATGTCCTGGAGCCCCTAGGAAAGCCAATATGGTGAGAAGGTACCTCCCAAGCAGCTGTCTCCACAACCTTTTGAGCAGGAAAACCCTTGTTTTTTGCTTTAAGTGGAATGTTCGTTTAGTTAAACTTTCCCTGGACATCTCCCACTTGTTTACTGTGTAGCAGGCACTGATGCCACCATATGTCAGTGATATTGCTAAGAAATGCCGTTCTGCAGGCACAAAGGTGAGGCGCCTGTGTAGCATTAGGTGCGTGTATATGGGAAGGAAGGGAGTACATTGAGAGAAAGTTTCCTGGAAGAGGTGACATTTGAACTGATTTCTTGAAGACAGAACTGGAGTTAACTGGAAAAGAAGGGAAAAGGACACCTCAATCAGAGGGAACAGCTTCGACGAGGTTTGGAAGGGAGAGTGTGTGGTGCTGGAGATGGTAGATAATTTGGTGGAGTAAGGCAGAGGTATGAGGTGTATTGTTGGATGCTGAGGCCAAACAGACAGGATAGAGTTTAGACTCCATCCTGAAGATGCTAGAAGCTATTGAAGATTTACATAGAGTATTGGCATATTCTGGCCTATGTATTTTTAAATTTTATTTATTTATTTTTATTTTTTAGAGATGGGCTCACTCTGTTGCCCAGTGGAGTGCAGTGGCACAATCATAGTTCACTACAGCCTTCAACTCCTGGGCTCAGGCGATCCTCCCACCTCAGTCTCTTGAATAGCTGGGACTATAGCCTCGTACCACCACATCTGACTCATTTTTTATTTTTATTTTTTTGTATAAATGGGATCTTGCTATGTTGTCCAGACTAGTCTTGAACTCCTGGACTCAAGCAATGATTCTTCTGCTTCAGCCCCACTAAAGTACTGGGATTACAGGTGTGAGCCACTGTGCATGGCCTGTGACTTAACAGTTTAGAAAAGTCCCTCTCGCCATCCACAGAGGGGGAAAGGGCATTGCAAGTAGTAGCAAGATGATGTCACTGGCTTATGTACTGGTATGACTTTGGGGGCATTGGAGAGGGACCTCTGTCACCCAGATAGTTAATTGGTTTTGTTCCTTGATGGCTGAAATTCCTTAGACTCTTTTTTTTTTTTTGAATCGAGAATTCTGGGAAGGTTGAGTGGACTTTTTGGCCACATGTCTGTTTCATCTTCCTGGGGTCTCCCTAATTCCCTTTGGGTAATTATACTGCACTGTTGAATATTGACTTTGTGAGTAACTGTTAAGATCCCCCGAGAGGTTCCTTCAGCCAGCTTCTTCTCCCTGCCCCAGTATAGCCATTGGGTGGACAGATGGTGTAGGCTCAGCCAGTCTGACACTGTCTGAGAATGGAAGAGACCACTAGAGTGAGTTCTTTCCTGTGGTGGCTCTCTAAAGAGATCTCTTTCTCTATACATTATTCCTGTAGTTGCTTTTTTTCATTTTTTCAACTTTTATTTCAGATTCAGGGAGTATGTGTGCAGCTTTGTTTACATGGGTATATTGCCTGATGCTGAGGTTTGGGGTATGATGGAACCAGTCACCCAGGTAGTGAGCATAAAACCAAATAGGTAGTTTTTCAACCCTTGCCCCCTTTGCTACCTCCCCCACCAGTAGTTCACATTGTTTATTGTTCCTATCTTTATGTCCATCTTTACCCAACATTTAGCTCCCACTCACATAAGTGAGAGCACGTGGTATTTGATTTTCAATTTCTGTGTTAATTCTCTTAGGATAATGGCCTTTAGCTGCATTCATGTTGCTGCAAAGGACATGATTTTGTTCTTTTTTATGGTTGTGTAATATTCCATGGTGTATATGTAGCACATTTCCTTTAGTCAGTCCACTGTTGATGGGCAACTAGGTTGATTCTATGTCTTTGCTATTGTGATTAGACCATGAAGAACATACAAATGCATGTTTCTTTTTGGTAGAATGGTTTATTTTCTTTGGATATACCAGTAATGATATTGCTGAGTTGAATGGTAGTTCTGTTTTAAGTTGTTTAAGAAATCTCCAATCTGCTTTCCACAATGACTGAACTAACTTAAATTCCCAGCAACAGTGTGTAAATGTTCCCTTTACTCATCAACCTTGCCAGCATTGCTCTGATCATGAGTAATGATGAGCGTTTCTTCATATGCTTGTTGGTCACTTATATGTCTTCTTTTGAGAAGTGTCTGTTAGTGGGGTTATTTGTTCTTTGTTGTTGATTTAAATTCCTTATAGATTCTGGATGTTAGTCTTTTGTCAGATGCATAATTTGCAATTTTTTTCTCCCATTCTGTAGGCTGTCTGTTTACTCTTTGATAGTTTCTTTTACTGTGCAGAATCTCCTTAGTTTAATTAGGTCCCACTAGTCAATTATTTTTGTTAAAATTACTTTGAGGACTTAGCCACAACTTCTTTGCCAAGGCTGATGTTGAGAAAGGTATTTCCTTTAATAAATGCGTTTTAGAAAGAAAACCCATGTTTTCTTCTAGGATTTTTATAGTTTGAGGTCTTACATTTAAGACTTTAATCCATCTTGAGTTAATTTTTGTACATGGTTATAAGTAGGGGTTCAAATTTGTTCTTCCACATATGGTTAGCCAGTTATCTCAGCACCATTTATTGATTAGGGAGTCCTTTCCCCATGGCTTATTTTTGTTGACTTTGTTGAAGATCAGATGGTTGTGGGTATGTGGCTTCAATTCTGCGTTCTCTGTTCTCTTCCATTGGTCCATGTGTCTGTTTTTATACTAGTACCTTGCTGTTTTAGTTACTGTAGCCTTGTAGTATAGCTTAATGTCAGTAATGTGATGCCTCTAGGTATTTTTTTCTTTCTTTCTTTTTTTTTTTTTTGCTTAAGATTGCTTTGGCTTTTCAGGCTCTTTTTTTGGTTCCATATGAATTTTAAAATAGTTTTGTCTAATTCTTTAAAAATGACATTATTAGTTTGATAGGAATATCATTGAATCTATCTGTAGATTGCTTTGAGTTGTATTACCATTTTAACTATATTGATTATTCCTGTAATTTCAACTGTCAAGTTCCTCAGAAGGACCCTGACTCCTGCCTGTTTCCAGGTGTGGCTTTTCAGGCTTCTCTTTGGTTCTAGGAGCTTCACATAGCCATCTGAAAAAGTTGCATTTGTTTGAGGTAGCTGCAACCGGTTGCTGCTGCTTGTGTCGAAAGAACCATAATAGATGTAGGAAACGTCCAGAGGTCTTATACTTCATACCACAGTTTAAAGACTAATCTCCTAGCCTTTCCTACTAGTTTGAAAGGGGTACAAGGAGAGAACATGACGTTATTTTCAGAGAGGGAGCAAGGGATATTCTCAAAGGGGCGGAGGAAACTAAATCCCTGCAGACCAACTGCTGGCCTCCCAGTATTGCTGCAGGCTGGTCTTGCTCCAAGGTCTATCTAGAGCGGGTCAAATTAGCATCAAATTTTTAAGTGGGAGCATTTCCTGTGTACTTACAATTCCAGTTCTTTCTTAGATGGCACTCAGGGCTCTGTCAGTACTTAGTGATAAAAATAACAATAGGCTGGGTGCCATGGCTCAGGCCTGTAATCCCAGCACTTTGGGAGTCTGAGGCAGGTGGATCACGAGGTCAAGAGATAGAGACCATCCTGGCCAACATGGTGAAACCCTGTCTCTACTAAAAATACAAAAATTAGCTGGGCGTGATGGCGCATGCCTGTAGTACCAGCTACTCAGGAGGCTGAGGCAGAAGAATCGCTTGAATCTGGGAGGCGGAGGTTTCAGTGAGCCGAGATCGCACCACTGCACTCCAGCCTGGTGACAGAGCCTCTGTCTCAAAAAAACAAAAAACAAAACAAAACAAAACAAAAATCACAATAGTAAATATTGATATAGCACTTATATAATATGCCAGACACTGTTATAAATGTGATAAACATATTAACCCATTTATTTCTTATAATCAAATTTTGATGTAGGTACTACTATTATATTACATCTATCTACCTTTTGCTGTCAGTTATCTATCTATCTATCATCTATTTATCAACAGATGAAGAAATCTCAAGGAATAATTTTAATAATTTAGCTACATTATACAAACAGAAAGTGGTAGTAACAGAATCTGTGCTCTTACTCCTGGATTCAGATCTTAGCTCCGCTTCTTTTTGGCTGGACAAGTTATTTAACCTCTGTGGCCTCAGTATCCTCATTTGCAGAATGGGAGTAATAATAGTATTTATTTATCTAGTATTAGGTAGCATAAAGTAAAATGCTTCAAATTGTGCCCAGCACAAAGTAAGCACTATATAAATGTTTTCCAGAAAAGTTATTTTGTAATGGACCTTATAAAGAAGACGGCACATACATACTTTATAGAGATAAGCACATAACAAACTGTGTGACTCTTCTGTTTATCCCTGTGCTTTGTAAATGTTTTGTAGCTCTCCACAGAGAGGGCATGAGGTGATATAAGTCATTGGTATTGTTTATATACTCATTTAGGGAGATAAAGCCAAAATACAGTTGAATTTAAGGACATGAGCCTGGTGTGTTAGGACAGACAACCACCACCCCCTACAGAAGCAAAGAGTACGATGTGCCTCCCCAATATGGGGCTCACTGGAGAGCGGGCGTGGGCTCTGGGGTTGCCACCTCTGCTTTCCATTTAACTATTTGAAACCTCAATTTCCTCATTCATAAGTGGGGAATCATCTTAATGCCTGGTTCTCTGCGTTGATCTTGGGATTAAAAAAGATCATTTGCTTATTCATTACTTTTGGCTGGGCATTAAGGATACAAAAATTAAGAAAAAATAGGCCTACTTTTGCAGAGCTCACAGTGCAGTGTGGAGACAATGAGTAAATTGTTCTACTGCATTTCAGCAAGTTAAGTACTCTGATGGAGGCAGGTACTGGTGCGTGGGGTGCAGTGGAAGGGAGCCTGATTTTGAGGCAGGGAGAGGTCTGGGGTCTGGGATTGGTTCTGGAGAATATGATAGAGCTGAGTTTTGAAGGACATTCTGAGCAGACCAAACAAGTGCAGACCCCTGGAGTTGTGAGAAGTTGGAGCACTTTCAGGAATTTTCATTAATTGTTTTTTTTGTTTTTTGCTGGGGGATGGAATCTCGCTCTGTCACCCAGGCTGGAGTGCAGTGGCACGATTTTGGCTCGCTGCAACCTCTGCCTCCCAGGTTCAAGCGATTTTCCTGCCTTAGTCTCCTGAATAGCTGTGACTACGGGCATGTGCCACCATGCCCGGCTAATTTTTGTATTTTTAGTAGAGACAGGGTTTCACCATGTTGGCCAGGCTGATTTCGAACTCCTGACCTCAGGTGATCCTCCTGTCTTGGTCCCCCAAAGTGCTGAGATTACAGGCATGAGTCACCATGTCTGACTGTTTTTCACTAATTCTTTATTGTTCTAGAGTTTCAGTTCGGTTGTGACAGGAAAGGCTAATGGATAAGGAATAATAATAATAATAACAATTTATAAGAGCAATTAATTGAACATTTCTATATCCCAAGCACAGAGTGTTTTATTTGTATTATCTCATTTTTAATCCTCATAACTTCTCTGTGGTGTCTGATATTTAGTATCCATGCCATACAAATAAGGAAACTAAAGCTCAAAGAACCTAAATGACTGACCCAAGGTCACACAGCTAGTGAGCGCTGAAGCCAGGATACCAACTCAAGCATTCTGGATCCAGAGTTTACCCTGAAGGCCAAAAGAGCCATGTGGGGACTTTAAGTATGGTGAGTAGCGTATAACTTAATCCAATGTGCATGGTAAGGGTAACTTCAGCTGAGTGTGAAGGAAGAATTTGAGGGTAGGGAATGGAAATAGGCCTAAGGCACGGGGGACAGTTAGGTGTCTGTTGTGGTGAACCAGTGGAAAAATACCAAGTGTCTGGATTAAAGCAGGAGGGATAGAAAAAAAAAATCGATTTGAGAGGCAATGGGGATGTGTATTTGCTCACCCTCAGTGCTGGCTGGCTGCCAGCAGGCCTGCGTGGCAGGAAAAAGGAGGGGCCTAGGGTGATCTCCAGGTGTCTGGCCTGAGTAAGCGGGTGTGAAGGGAGTAGAGGATGAAGGGAAAGTGTGGATGTGCTTATTGTAAGGCCCCAATGGGGCATTCAGAAGGACACATCTGGTAGGCAGCTCTGTGAGTCTGGAATGCAGGATGGAGACTGGGCTGGAGATGCACATCTGGACTCCACTGTCAGATGACATTGGCCAATGAGAAGAGCAGAGGCACAAGGAGGAGGCCATGGTGGTAGGTGAGGCCGGGTGGAAGATGACACAAAGCTGGAGGCTGCAGATTGTACCCAGGCTGCAGGTGTCTTCAGCTTGGTTGATGATATTAAAACAGGGAGAACCATAGTTGCCAACATTTAAAAAATTGGTTTTTTATAAAAATAAAATTTATAGGTGTTCTTCACAAATTGAGTGATCTGGCCACCTGATAAGGGACAACAGTTGGCCAGTGCCCTCCTTCAGCAGGACCTGTGCTCCCTGGTAGTTACAGTGGCCAGGTGTCCTCCTCCTCTCATTTTGGGCCCCTGCCTTGCTCCTGCAGGCATTTTATCAATATTTTGTGAGCCCAGATTTAAAATTTGGGAAGAGGACACAGAGTTTCATAAAAACTAAACATGAGTAGTCAGACAAGTGGGAGAGAATACAGCAAATGGTGTTAGTGAATTGCAGAAGCAGGGGAGGTCAGTAGGACAAATGCTATGGACAGATGCAGATATGCAGATTGGGAAGTGTCCTTTGGGTTTGGTCACCTGGAATTGCCCTTTGCAAAAATGCTTAAAAATGGGGTATTAGGTCAAGAATTGTAGAGTAAAAGGAAGGGTGAATGTAGAAAATAATTTCAAGAAGCTGCGTTAGAGGAATTTGAGATTGGGAGACTTTAATATGTGTGTGTGTGTGTGTGTGTGTGTGTGTGTCTGTTTTAAAGTGAGTGCTTTGAGTATGTCTATATAAGGATGTATTTAATATAAAATAGTACTTTATTTGTCCTTGACTTACATTTGATAAGAACTACAAAAAGTCTAGTCTTAACTTTGGTTGATAGATTATTCTATAATTGGTGGTTTTTATGAAAACAAAGCTCTCCAGGTTACAGGATGGGGTAAAGTGTATTTTATACGTCTATGCAAAGACAGCCTTGCCTCTTTAGATCTTTACTAGTGTTAAATGCATTTTTACTAGTTGAATATATAAGCAGCCATGCCTTAAGATGGGTAATTTTACATTTTAACAATTGTAGATTAAGTCGAGCAGTGTTAATGTGATTTGCCACCTACAGTTACTCATGGGTATGTACACTGTCCATTTCCTTTTACTATTAGCCAGGTAGAATCTGTATGATGATCTTATCAGCCAGCATCACTTCTATTACAATCTGGGTTAGTATGCTTTTGTTGATTTTATGCCACATCCCCAATTTTTCCATTTACTTTTTGGTATTTGTTTTATGATATAATTTGATCCAGCCAATAACTTGTATGTGTGTGTATGTTAGAACTTATCTATCTTGTCTTTAATAAAAACTCTTCTAATTAAGGAAAAAAATGTACCTGCCATCTGCAGTGGTTGATAAATAAGCTACTTGTCTTCTGTGGTGACCACCATTTTAAAAGCACGTTTGTTGTGATTTCTTTTCTCTCAGCTAATGCAGTGGGCAAGAGAGACTTTAAAATTTGATACAGAATGGAAGCAGCCAGTAGCTAAGCTATTGGCAAATGTCAACCAACTCATTAATTCAGCAAAAGAATTTTTAAAAAATTATTATACTTTAAGTTCTAGGGTACATGTGCACAACGTGCAGGTTTGTTACATTTGTATACATGTGCCATGTTGCTGTGCTGCACCCATTAACTCGTCACTTACATTAGGTATATCTCCTAATGCTATCCCTCCCCCAGATCCCCATCCCACAACAGGCCCTAGTGTGTGATGTTCCCCTTCCTGTGCCCAAGTGTTCTCATTGTTCAGTTCCCACCTGTGAGTGAGAACATGCGGTGTTTGGTTTTCTGTCCTTGTGATAGTTTCAGCAAATACATTGTTAAGAATTTAACATGTGTCAGATGAAGTTCTAGGGACTGGGAATGCAGTGATATGTAAGACAGATGCAAATCCCTGCACTAAGGGAGTTCATATTGGACTGGAGAAGCAAACAGTAAATAAGATAATAAAATTAAAAAGTATATGTCTAAGTATATTTTTGAAAGTGATAAATGCTATGGATTAAAAATAAAGCAAGGAAAGGGATTGAACTTTTAGGGGGTTATTGACATTTTAGATAGGCTAACCGAGGAAGGTGTTGTTGAGAAGATATCATTTGAGTGAAGACTTGAGGGAAGTGAGGAGGCAAGCCATGCAGTCTCACCTGGAGAAAGAGCATTCCCGGCAGAGGGATCAGCCACTGCAGAGGTCCTGAGTTAAGATGTGCCTCACTTGACAGGATAAGCATTAGCAAGGAGACCAGGATGCCAGATGGAAATGATAGAGGATAAGAGGGGTCTGAAGTAAGATTAGACAAATGAAGTTAGGGGAGGGTGGATGGTGGCCACTTTGACTCTGAGTAGGATGGAAGCCACTGGAAGGTTGAACATAGGAGTGACATGATGTGATGCACATTTTAACAGGATCTCTAGCTAAAGGATTCTTTTATTTATTTATTTATTTATTTTTATTTTTATTTTTTTTGAGATGGAGTCTTGCTCTGTTGCCCAGGCTGGGGTGCGGTGGCCGGATCTCAGCTCACTGCAAGCTCCGCCTCCTGGGTTTACGCCGTTCTTCTGCCTCAGCCTCCCGAGTAGCTGGGGCTACAGGCGCCCGCCACCTCGCCCGGCTAGTTTTTTGTATTTTTTAGTAGAGATGGGGTTTCACCGTGTTAGCCAGGATGGTCTCAATCTCCTGACCTCGTGATCCGCCTGTCTCGGCCTCCCAAAGTGCTGGGATTACAGGCTTGAGCCACCGTGCCCGGCCAAGGATTCTTAATCCTTCCTTTTGCCATGAACTTCTTTGGGAGTCTGAGAAGCCTATGGACCCCTTTTCAGAATAGCGCATTTAAATACAAAAGATGAAACCTACAGGATGTAAAGGAATACAGTTATGTTGAAATGCAATTACCAAAATAGTAAAAGCAATTTATGAGTTAGCAATATATGTGCTTATTAATTCATTAATTAAAATCTAGCAGTAGGGCCATTGACTACTGTGATTCTAAAGTAATAATGAGTATAAATGGTATTTTGAGATCTCTGCAACAACTCTGATAGGATATTAAGTTATTCACACTTCTGTTGGTGTGAAGTCATTGGCACTGGTAATATACACTACCCCGGGCTGATACCTGCATTCTTAATGGAAGGAATTGCTAAAATTTTAGTTTGAGATTGGTGAAAATAAATATTTTTTTTTCTGTCTAAATTCAAGGACCTCCTGCATTTCAACACAGACCCCCAACTCTGACTCTTAAGTGAACAGATTAAATGGAATACAAAAGAGGAGTGGGATGAAGTAATGGAATATTGCTGTTTCTGTTGTTGTCTGCATGTCAGTTGGCACTACTGGAATTCACTGCTTGCCATTTCAGATCACTGGGATTCCTGGTAGATTGGCACACCCAGTGGAAGTGTCAACTTTTTTTTTTTTTTTTTTTTAAAGGTTCTAGGAAGAGCAGTAACTCCAAGAGGTCTTTATAGTCTCGAATCGGTTCCTTGTGGCTAAATCTTTCAGGAAGCCTGGGGTATGGTCCTTTTGTAGCCACAGATTCTCTGTATGGCCACAGACAATCAATCCATTCTCCTCTCCCAGAGACATCTCTTACTTTGGTATTCCTAGTTCACAAAGATGTAGATAGTACAGGCAGAGTTCTTCATATTTTAAAAGAAATAATCTGTATAAATAGCTCTAAGTCATAGGCTACCTCCTATAGCCCAAGTCTACCATTTTCTGCTCTCTGTCCATACCATGAACTTTCCTGCCATCATGCTTTTGTATGTGTTCTTTCCTCTCCTTGGAGAAGAACCTTCTTACCCTTACCTGGCTCCTTTACCTTGTTCATACCTGACTCGCTCTTCAAGGGTTAGCTCCAAATGCTACCTATTCATGTAGCTATCCCCACTTCCTTATCTCGAGGGACTCTACCTCTTCTGAACTTCCTCAATAACTTCTCTGTACCTTTTCCCATGCCTGACATACTACTGCACCTTGTATTACAGTTATTTATTTACCCATTTACCCTCCTTCTTGTTCTTCTCAGCTCCTATAAGCTTCGAGGGCAAGATCCATGTTATCTTTTGTCCTTGGTAGTTCCCAGGATACTGCCCATCATAAAGCAGCCATGAATGAACAGCAGCATCTCAGGATAGTGGAGGGCTTTGGCTGGGGGCTGGGGACCCTTTCTCACGTGAATCTGTATGTTCATTTGATATCTCTCTCATTCCCCTTTTCCCCTGCCCAAATGCTGACTGGAGCTGCTTATGACCTTTTATTTTTCTATGTAGAAATAACTATTTTCATAAATATTTTATAATACCTATTTGTTTAAAGTGAGAAATATACATAATGTTGAAAGGTAGAGAGTAGAAAGTGAAAATCACTCCAAATTCCATCATCCAGAGACAATGAATTTAACATTTTGGTATATATTCTTATTTACTCTAAAAAGACGTAGTTTACAAAGATAGAATCATGCTATATATTGCACCATAATTATTTCTCTTTTATACTTAGCATATTGTGACTTTGTAATGGTTTTAAAGGCAGTAGAGCTATAGTAGCTAAGAGAATGACTTTGAAGCATTATTGTTTGGGTTCAAATTATAGAGTTGTCACTTAATAGCTGTTGACTCCCTAAAATCAGTTAACTTCTCTACCAGTTTCTCCGTCTGCAAAATGAATGCAATAAAAACACCACTTGTCTGAGTGCTCCGAGGATTAAATGGATTTAGACATGTAAAAAGCACAGGGCCAGACTTAGTATAAGGAGGCTTTAACTTCTGTAACTTTTATTATTTCAGCATTTTTAATGGCTACAGAGTATTCATTGCATGGCTACCCCCGGTCTATTTAATCATTCCTCTGTTGATGGATGTGCAGGTTGTCTTTGACATTTCACTCTTACAAATAATTAATGATGCAGTGAACAACCTTGTACATGCATCTTTCAACGCTTGTCTGATTTATTTCTTCAGGATACATTCCAAAATGCGAAACCCTGGGATTTTGTGATACACATTGGTATGATGTCCTCCAGAAAGGTTTCTTTAAGAAGTTTTCACTGCTATCATTGTACAATACTTTCCTGCTCACTCCAAAGCTGCTTGCTTTCAGTTCCTCTTTATCTGCCTGTGTTAGTGCAGTCGTTTGATGCATTCAAACGGGACAGCCCTAGCCTCTGTCTCCAGCTAGCCATGCAGTAGGGAGATGACTACAAGGTGGATGGAGCCAGTGCAGTTCCTTTCTGGGGCCAGGAGCAGTTGCATGGACCACTCAGAGTGACCCTAGAGCCTTGTCAACATTCAGTGGCTGTGTGGTGCCTCCTTCTGTGAGGTGCACACCCTTCCCCAGGGAAGCTCCTGGTCTGCCTGTCTCTCCTTTCCTTTCTCTAGATTTTCTTGTGCAGGTGACACAGCTGCATCCCTGCTGCCTCCCCTCCATTCCCCAGGGGGAGGTTGTCTAGAAACATAGGGCAAGAGGAAAGGAAGGTGGTGTTTAGTTACCCATGCGTCAAGTCTTGGGATTTCTGCAGTTGGTATGGCATTTACTCACTCTGAATGACCAAGAAAAATATAATTTATACTAACCTTTCAAAAGTCATTTAGAGACTTTGCTTTAGAAAGCACTTACTGGTTTGTCCCTGAATATATTAGACCCTGAGAAGTTTTCATTTTCTTTTAGGGACAGATTTTTAAAAATCATGTTAATTCAAGGATTTGCCATATTAACTTAAGGTACTTCTTGAAATTTGACAGAGTTAAATTTGGACAGAGTGAGTAGTGGAGGGATATTCTTAGTAATGCCCTGTCTGAATCAACTGGAAGATGTTTGATTCTGATTGCTTTGGATTATAGGATTTAAATATCAGTACAATTTTTTTTCTAGCACGCTAAATCCAATTATGGCAGTATGATTATGATATTTTAATTTTATTTAAGCAAAACACTGGGTGACAATTTTCATTAGTTAAGCCAGATAGAGAGAAGTAGGGTTGAGTTTCACCTTTTGTTACTATTCATATAATTTTATTGCTTTCAGATTTTATTAAAAGTGAGTCTGTGGTTGATGAGTGGTAGCAAGACTACAAAACTGACATGAATTTGCATTTTTTTCCAGGGACACCAATTAGTCTCCACAAGGTTGGAGCTTTGGTCAGGAGTGGGCGTATTCAGCAGGAGCAGCACTACCTGCAGAAAGCTGCAGCAGGCGATAGATCTGAAACTAGATTAGTGTATGTGCACAGTATGTCATTCTGGCACTGAAAATGTTGGAAAATTTAAGATAGACTCACTAACCTTTAGACTCAAATTGCATGAAGCATGGTTTGAGTTTCAACAAAAGGTTAAACTTGCTTTTATCTTTCTTCATTTTTAAAGTTTTGGTTGTGTGACACTGGAAATGCCATGACTGAATTCTGAAAGAACAAGTGTTGGGAGGGTATCCCCAGCCCCTGTCGGCAGGTGAAGTATTAGTACAATTTGTCATTTCAAGCCTTCTGACCTTCCAGCTCCCAAACAGCTGCCTGGGGTTCTTTTACTCTACTTGTAGAACACTGGTTCTCAAGTGGGGATGATTTTGATCCCCAAGGGATATTGGCAGTATCTGGAGACATTGTCACAGCATTGTGATGAGTGGGTGGTATATAACTGGCATCTAGTAGATGGAGGCTAGGGATGCTGCTAAACACTCTACAGTGCATGGGAGGGCCCCCACAAGAAAGAATTACCTGACCCCACAATGTCAATAGTGCTGAGGCTGAGACATCCTGCCATAGAAGTTTTCAAGGTCAGGATATCTCCAAATAAGCCAGCCGGCTGCCAGGAGTGTACTCACAGGTCCCATTTTCCAGGTAAGATTATCACAGGTTGGAGTCAGCTATCTCTTAACCTTGCAACTTCAGAATTTCACTCTCAGGTGTCCCAGAGCTGATCAAACTGTAGGAGGTTGACTTGCATAGAAACTCACAGGAAACTGCATAAATAGACCTCTTGCTGTCTTACTAAGTTCCAGTACAGTCATAGACAGAACTAGCAGAGTAGACACTTGTGTTGTCTGTATAGCTCATTTGCTCCTGATAGCAAGATGTGTGGGAACCCAGATCAGCAGGAGATGCCTCAGGGAGCCTGCAGTCAGAACAAAGGGAAGTCTTTGGGGATTATAAAGATACCTGAAACTCCGAGGTCTTGAAACTCAAGACCCCACTCGAGATGTCCCACCATTTGAGTTGGACGTGCTGAGTCTTCAGGATGAGACTCTTCTGTTTTCACCACTGCTGGGATGGGTCTTGGGAACCAACCTCAGTCTTTCACATTTTCCTTCTCTGCTTCTACTACTTACCAGCTGCCTTTCATTATCCATATTTATTCTTTTCATTAATTTAGTCTTGTTGGCTCAGGGAAGAGGAATTGGTTCAAAAAATGTATCATGCACTACTCTGTGACAGGGATAATTAATATGAAGATTGATATTAGGATACTGTCCCTAACTGGAGGCTTTCTCCCAGTGTAGTGGGTGGTACTGGTGTGACAACATTTCAGAAGATTATGGCCAGGACAGTGATGGGGCCACACAGGATTCTGTGCAAGTACAGAGGACACAGACTTATGGTGCAGTGTCACTTGGGGTGTCTGCTTTGATCTATCAGGCACTGATTTTGTGGTTTTTGGAGAGCAACCTTATTCCTATGATTCTGAGACCCGGGAGAAGGGTGCAGGAAGTCATTCTTACTCATGTGGACTGTCTGCTGTCCATTTGCTTTTCCTTGGGTTCTGTTCCACGATTGGGTATCAGGTGTCTGGAAGACGAAAGAGTCCAATATGCCACTTAGTCATTACGTTTTCCCTCTCCATAACGGAGGCAGTCACTTGTTCACTTTTGAATGCTGTAGTCAACCCACCAGGAAATATAGCCACCCTGGAGGGAAGTACAAGGATGATGCAGAGAGTTTTGTGAAGAAAGGAGGGAATTCTGCAGAAGGTGGCAATACTTGAGTGAGCTTAGTGTGTTTTCCAGGATCGGGCTGAATCACTCAGCAAAGTCAGAAACCTGTTAAGTGCTAAGTCACAAACCATGCTCTTTTCTTTTGAACAAGCCAACAAGGATTGTGCTGGTAGGAACACAGAGAAATGGAAACACTGGATGGGATTGTTAGGCAGGAATGGGAGGACATGTTGGATGCACACATTTTTCTTCCCCATTGCCTGCTGGCTTGGGTCATGTTCTGCCCACTCCCCGCACTCCCTGCTTGACCTTCCCCGACAACTAAGAGAGATCTTGATTTTCCACACTAACTGATCTCAGGCAGAGCCACCTGAGTTTCACTCCTGGCTGTGGTGCACCTTAGGTGTAGGACTTTGGACAGGTCACTACTCTGAGCCTCAATGTCCCACCTATTAAATGGGAATAATACCACTTATCATGGCTGAGGGCAGAGGAGATGTGTATAAAACTCCTAAAAAGGTACTTGGCTTCCTGTGGGTCTCAGAAGATGCTAGTTATAATTTTATGTTGAGAAGTCACACTTAGAATGTGAATGTTCTTAGAGGGGTGCTAATTTACATAAATTCATAACAAGAGATATTGTCTGGTGTTACATCTTGTCTAAAAGTCCAGTTTTTTTTGGATCGGAATCATGGTGATGGAAAATGGGGCAAGGCACAGGAATTCTGAGTTTTGCAGGGAGGAGGAGAGAAAGGGACAGCCTGGGATGTCATTTATTCATTAGACATAGACTAAAGGCCCATTAGGTGCCAGTGCTATAAAAAGGATACACTTGGCTAACTTCTCAGTCTGTCCCTGGACCGGCCCTGACCTTCCTGTGGTAAGCCAGTGCAATGAACTTTAGGTAGTGCTTGGGGATTCTTAGAAATGCTGCATAGCCTAATTATTTGGTTATTTTTTCTTTAGTAATTAATATAGTGATTTATTAATTACCTCTCAGCCAGATTAATCCTACCTTCCCTTAAAATGTGCTACAGTTGGAAAGGCATCTGATAGGGAAAGGAAGACTATGTGTGTGCTATATCCTTTTACCAAGGTGTTCAGCAGCAGTTGTGTGTTTCATTGGAATGCGGAGAACTGAGGCTGACCCAAGGACATGCTACTGAGAGGCCATGAAGGAGGAGGAGGGAGAAAGGAGGAGGAGGAGGAAGGGGAGGAGGAAGAAAGCATGGAGGAGGAAGGAGGAGGAGTTTAGCACCTGAATTGATTTTACTTAACCTGTTGAGATTTCTCTACCTCCTCTGCTAAGTGTAGCATCTTATAAGTTCAGTTTGGGTGGAGTTGCATTTTGCTTCTGGATCTTTCTTCAGTATCATCTCTGTTGGCGGTGGGAATTTACCCCTCTGCAAAGTCCAGATGTGCTGAAGGATTGCTCTGCTGTTGTTGGGACAACTTGGAAACTGTGTTCCTTCTTCATTCCCCCTCCATTGCCCCTTGATGTTGTTAGGATGCTATTCACTTGTTTATTTGGTTTTGGGCCTGAGAGCTCTTGGGGGATTGGGGCAGGCACTGCATCTGGTTTATAATCCCAATGCCTAAGATAATGCCCAGCAGATCATAAACCACAGCGAATGTTTGTTTAATGACTGACCTAGCCAGAGGCACTTTTTTCATGGTTTTTTTTTTTTTCTCAGAATCAATATTTTCTTCTTCTTTTTTTTTCTCCCTCTTTTGGACCTGGTGTTGATTGAAAAACATGAAAATCAATGGATGGATGCTTAGAAGCTAGTGCCAATGTACGGGAATGCATCAGCATGAGGCAAGGCTTACCTGGGTGGAAACTGGAATTTTTTTGCTTTTTAAAATTTATTCAGAGACAAACTGAAATTTGGCTTTTGTTTGTTGTGACAGAAACTTAAAACATCCCCCCCAACACACACTTCATACACATAACCACACACAGAGACTGTGATTACACCTGTGTCATTTCTGATCTGTGAAATATAATAATGGGCAAATAAAGCAACATTGAATTTGGCCAGCCTTTGAAATCTATTGATTTCAAATTAGAGCAGCAGTGTTAATTCTGTTATAGCAGTAATACCCAGAAGTTGGATTTTGAAATGGATTAGAATGCATTCATTTAGAAGCTTACAAGTATACCCTTGATGAATTAGCTGGGAGAATAACACTTCTATAAGAAACCTTGTGGGAGTAGGTAACTGCAGCCCTAATTATAGTGCCTGGTTTTGTCTTTAGATGTTTTAGTGGCCTCTGCCAGTAGACGAGTTCTAAGACTTTCACTACTGTTGAGTTCCGAGGATCCTTAAACCTAGCATGTGTCCACTGGCAGTGATGGTTCCACAGGGGAAAGAGACCACCCTCCACATGCTGAGAATTAGGTGGGGCTTTCAGATTTGAGTCTCATCAGCAAAGTGCCCAGAGTGCTGATCCTGAGATAGAATGTCTTGGGTGTATTTCTTCCTTGCAGTTACAGCTTGGCTGATGGTTTTTTCTGCAGGTGAGAGTGATTTTCCAGTGATTGCTTTGGCCTGTACAACCAGAGAACAGGATTCTTCCCTTCTTTTTGGCCACCAAATGCCTATGTGCACCACACATTCCAGTGTGCTGAGAAGGGCAGAGCGTCTTGGATGATGATGGACGTCCCACCGGGCAGGATGAAGGCAGAGCGTGTGGCATCTCCACCTCAAGGGTAAGAGTTGCCATTCTATCTTATTTTCTCAAGCACCATTATTTATCAAAGCAGGATGAGAATGAGCCTTCCAGTGTAGTGAGAAAGATGAAAGTTAGACTCTTCTGATGGATGGTCAAATCGATTGGGCAGTTGGGACAGATGACTATGGGAAGAAAAGTGTTGGTCTTGAAGAATTAGATTGGAGTTACATTAAGGGACACCACTGGACATCTTTAGAAAATGCAGTGTTTCACATTTCCTCCCTCTCCCTTTTTGACATTTATAGTTCAGACTTGAGAGAATGACACTACTGCTATTGTAACTAGATTCCATTTGTGTTCATGTTAGCCAGTCTGGCTTAAAATGTATGTTGTGGACTGGAATTGGTCAGAGTTTGGCTTAGGTCACAGACTGGGTAGCTCATCAGATGTACCTGGCCCAGAGGCACATCTTTGTTTGAGCCACATAATGCTTAAAACATGTTGGATCAATTCTAACTAAACTTGAGATATTGCACATAAGGATCAGGGTTTCCAGGTTCTCCTGGGAAGACCGAATGATACGTCTATACTGGGCCTCTGTTCCTAAAAAGGATTCCAGTGCTGAGTAGCCTCTGCCTCTTAGATAAGTGGGGACAGTTCACCACCATCCCCAGCCATCTCATTTGTTTGACTTGTTTGATCACTGGAGGTATTTAATTTTGCCATGCCTGTTCTAGATCATTCTGTTAGCTCTTTGACAAAAGTAGTAATAGCTTTTGTTAATTCCTCCAGATAAAAGCAAGTATCTTTTACTAGATTATGGGCAGCACTTAGCATAAGGGGCTATAGCTGTAAGAGGATGATACATGGTTCCTTCTACAGCGGAGCTTGGAGTCTAGACTGAGCAACAGTCAGACTTGTGGGGAATAAGGAGAATTGTAGATAACATCATAACGCCTTGTGATATGTGCTAAAATCAAGGTGTACACAAATGAGCTATGGGAGAGGGTGAATACAGTGGGGAGGTAGAGAAGGGAGAACCATTAATTTGGCCTGGGCCTAAATTCTCCAAAACTCCCTCCCCTGGGCAACAGAGCTTTCCCATGACAGACCTCTGTATGTGCATGATTCCAAGCAACCTGGCTCAGTTGGAGATGTGATGGAGTATTTGCAGCAGGGCTAGGGGCCCCTCTTGTGGCAAAGTCCAGGTTTTTCCTGTTTCTGTTTGAAAAGCTATCATCTATGATTCTTTGCTTTTTACAAAAAGGACAGCTTTCTGGCTGCTTGGCTCACTAAATCACTCAGCCTTCTGAGCAGCTCTCTGCTTGGCGATGAGCTGTGTGAATTACAGAGATCCCTGGAGTTTCCAGAGAGTAGCAGTCACACTAAATACAGATCCAGAGGGAGTGAGTACAACTTTAATGTGATTGTACCAGTTGGTGGGAGTAAGAGAAGGGAAGGGAATAGAGGAAGGAAGTGGGGGAAGGTAGAAATACCATTATATCAATCTTTTATTTTTGGAATACAGTTTTACATGTGTCTCGTGCTTTATGGTTTCAAAAGACTTTTACATTTGTTATTTTATCCTCAAGGTGGGTTTATAATCTCCTTCTATAGATCAAGGCTTCACCTGCCCAAGGTCATGCCCATAAGAAGAGGGAGCTCAGACACAAGTTTTCAGAATCCTAGTCTTTCCCCCTTTTTTGCTAGTTGCCGCTGATAATTCAGCATGAATAAGAGGACACAGTTTTTGTTTTGTTAAGTTCAACATTTAAACGTTGCATTCAGTTTATGAATGCTCTGGAATAGGGCACCCTGGGACCCTGCAAACTTTCTGGACCTGTGTCATTGGTGTGCTGTCTGACTGTGGCCCATGATGTCAGAACATGTCAAGTGCAGAACAGACCTGGCAGCGAGTTTTCTTGCCTGCCTGTTTGGCTTACGCTTTACAGAAAGCCTTCTCAGTGGACTGGGCTGCACCACTTGGAAAGCTACTGGAGGTAATGGCTCCGTGTAGGAGCCTCGCCATGCTCAGACAATGCTGTAAGAGAAGACTTTTACCTGGGAGGCACCTGGTAGGAGGGTAGTAAGGAGAAGACATGGGTGTGGATTGAGTTTAGGTTTCTAAATCTGTTTACATTTGCTTGGTTTTCCCATTTTGTATATCCCCACATGGCATGACCAGAAATTGAATTTAGCATGACCTACTCTTTAAAAAAATTGAAATGAGCTTTCTTTTTAAATTTAATAGAACAAAAGAAAACTCTTAGAATAATGTTCCAAAAAGAAGGCATTGTTAAATACTGAAAATGGTGTATTTTTTTCTTTGATGTAAAAGGATTAATATAGATTTTTGGACATGTACAAAACAAGAAGGAAAAACAAATCTGGGTTTTTATTTACTTTTATGAAATTGATACCAAAAAGCAGTTCTGTCCAGTAAGAAAAATTGGCTTGTATTATAATACTTTCATTACTTTTCTGAGCAAAGCAGGTGCATTATCAGAGACAGTCATGAGCTTGTGTGTATGTGTATGAGTCAGCCTTGAAAAGACACAATTTTGAGAATATTTTCTTAGGTGAGTTTGAGAGCATGAAGCAACAAGAGCAGGAAGTGGACCAAGAGGAGGCAAATAAGAGGTTAATGGCTTTGAAAAAGCTTTACAGGGTGCCAGTTGGAAGCAACTGAATCAATGGTAGTTTTTATTTTAAGCTGCCAGTGAGTATCTTGGATTTTTGACATATTTTTCTTCTTTTCAATCTTATAAACACCAAGAGGGACAAAGTGGTCAAATACTGGATATATAGTGTTCTCACCATGAGTGATTTGGGTTGATAGTAGGGAGGAGAATCAATACAGTGAAGCTAAGTTTAGCTTTAAGAAGAGAATGAAAATAGCAGTTGGGTCTTCTACTTTGTGGCCAATGCCACTGTACCCTCACATGCGTCTGATTTGAGACCCCATGTGACTTCAGCGTGTGAATGTCAATGTCCTTACAGTATGGCTGACGTAATATGCAAATAAGAACATCAGCCAGTCTCTACCTCCTCCCACTTAAAAAAAAATCTTCAAATACTCATATTTGAGGCATCGTGAAAAGAATCTGCCCAGTAAAAGCTGGACAACGTTGAGCAAATTCTGAGCCTCAGATGTCCCCATTTGCAACACGGGAGTCTAAGGTCTACGACTTAGGGCTGTTAGAGAATTAAAGAAAATGATTCATTCATTCAGTTACATGTACTTGTTGCCTGCTAGTGTCTATGTACTGCACCAGTTGTTGAGAATAAAAGAGTGAATAATAGTGTATATGAAAGCAGTTTCCACAGTGCATAGCCTGAAAAAAGATGCTTAGTACATTTTTCTTAAAACATTTTTAGTGGAGAATTTTAAGATGTACAAAAATAAAATAATATGTTAAACTCCTGTGTGCCTACCTGTCACCCGCTGCAACAGTGATTAACTCATAGCCATCTTGTATGATCAGTGCTCCTGCCTTTCCATGTATTATTATGAAATCAATCCCCAATGTTGTGTAATTTTATCAATAAATATTTTAGTATGTATTTCCAAAAGATAAGGGTTTCCTTGTAAGAACATAATTATATTACTATTGGGACACTAAAAAATTAACAATAACTTTTTTATAATATCAAGTATCTAGTTGATTTTTGTACTAGTTCAGTCTCACATTGCTATAAAGCACTAAGTGAGACTGGGTAATTTATAAGGGAAAGAGGTTTAATTGATTAAGAGTTCTGAATGGCTGGGAAAGCCTCAGGAAACTTAAAATCATGGCGGAAGGCGAAGGGGAAGCAAGCACATTTTACCATGGTGAAGCAGGAGAGTGAGAGAGAGTGAAGTGGGAGATGCTACACATTTTCAAACAACCAGATCTTGTGAGAACTCACTAACAATCATGAAAAGAACAAGGGGAAATCTGCCCCCATGATTCAGTCACCTCCCACCAGGCCCCTCCCCTGACACTTGGGGATTACAATTTGACATGAGATTTGGGTGGGGACACAGAGCCAGACCATATCAGTTTTCAAAAGTCCCTGATTTTCATGTGTGTGTGTGTATATATATATATATGAAAAAATAAATATACGTATGTATATATATTCAACATTTGGCTTGTTAGAATTAGGATCTATACAAAGTCTGTATATTGGCTTTGTATGCCTCTTATTTGATCTGTGTCATTTGTCCTGTAAGGTTTCCCAGTCTTGATTTTGCTGATTGCACCCCTTTGGTATTATTGAACATATTCCTCTAAAATATTTATTTTGTTTCAGTAAAATCTAGTTATTTTGTTACATTAGGCTTGATTAGTGGGTTCAGATATTGTAACTCTGATCTCTGTTATGATTCCCCGTCAGCTTTTTATCTGGATTTTATCAGCCATTGATGATCATTGCCTAGATCTATTATTTTATTATGAGTTGCAAAATGGCAAGATTTTAATTCTATTATTTCTTTTTTTACTTATTATCTAGAATCCCTATTTATTTATTCACTTATTTTTATCATAATTTTAAAAATAATAAATAGAAATGGAGTCTCAGTGTGTTGCCAAGGCTGGTCTCAAACTCCTGGGCTCAAGTGATCCTCCTGCCTTGGCCACCCAAAGTGCTGGGATGGAATCCCTTTTTAAATGACAGTATTATTGAGATATACTTTGAATACAGCAAAAATCTACCTTTTAAAAAATGTGTTTAATGCAGTGGTTCTTGGTATATTCATGACTGTACAACTTTCCAATTCCAAGACATATTTATCACCCCCAAACGAAACCCAAATCCATTAATAGTACTCATCTCCCCTACCCTCAGCCCCCAGCAACCACTAACCTATTTTCTGTTTCTATAGTTTTGACTATTCTGGATATTTCCTATAAATGGAATCACACAATATATGATCTTTTATTGTCTTTTTTTTTAGTACGCTTTTTTCATTAGCATAATGTTTTCAAAGTTGATCCAGGTTGTAGTCTGTGTCAGAACTTCATTCCTTGTGGACGTTTAGATTATCTCCCCTTTTTGGCTATTATGAATAATGCTGCTATGAACATTACATACATGTTTTTGTTTGAACATATGTTTTTGGTTCTCTTGGGACTATACCCAGGAATGGAATTGCTGGGTCATGTGGTAACTCTGTTTAACTTTTTGAGGAATGGGCTTAAACTGTTTCTAAAATGGTTGTACTATTTTACATTACTTCCAGTGACTCACAAAGGTTCCACTTTCTCCACATCCCTGCCAACACCTGATGTATCATAATACAACACTTGCATTATTATTAGTTTTTGACTATAGCCATCATACTGGTATGAAGTGGTATCTCATTGTAATTTTGATTCGCATTTTCCTAATGTCTAATGATGTTGAGCATCTTTTCAAGTACATTTTGGCCATTTATATGTTTTCATAGAAATATCTATCAAAATTATTTGCCTAGTTTAAAGGAGTTTATTTGTCTTTTTATTATTGAGTTGTAAGAGTTCTTTATTCTGGATACTATATCCTTATCAGATATATGATTTGCAAATATTTTCTTCTATTTGTGGGTTGTCTTTTCGTTTTCTTGCTACTTGTCTTTTGACTTGATAGTGTCCTTTGAAGTGCATTTTACATTTTGATAAAGTCAATTTAACTATTTTTTCTTTATTTTACTGTAATTTTAGTGTTATAGCTAGGAAGTCATTCCCTAACTCAAGGTCATGAAAATTTATGTTAATATTTTCTTCTAAGAGTTTTATAATTTTAGCACCTACATTCAGGCCTTTGATATATTTAAAGTTAATTTTTATATATAGTGTGGGATACATATCCAATTTAGGTTTTTTTTTGCATGTGGCTATCCAGTTGTTCCAATACTATTTATCGAAAAGACTGTTCTTACCCCTGTTGAATTGTCTTGACACACTTGTCAAAAATCAATCAAAAAGCCCATATGGGCTTATTTTTCAGTTTATTGATTGGTTTTTGACAAGTGTGTTAAGAATCAATTTGTCAATTTCTGAAATTTTAGAATTTTAGAATCAATTTGTCAATTTCTGAAAAAAGGCAGCTAGGATTTTTATAGGAATTGTATTTAATCTATGAATTAATTTAAAGGGTATTACCATTTAACAATAGCAAGTCTTTTAATCCATGAACATTGGGTGTCTTTCTATTCATTTATTTCTTCGTTAATTTTTTCAACAACATTTTGTAGTATTCATTTTACAGGTTTATGCCACTTTTGTTAAATTTATTTCTAAATATTTTATTTTTCTGGATGCTATTGAAAATGTGATTGTTTTCTTAATTTCATATTTGCATTTTCTTATTGCTAGTATACAGAGATAGAGTTTTTTGTATATCAATCTAGTATCCTGCAAAATTGCTGAACTTATTTATTAGTTATAATTTTTTTTGTATATATATTCCATAGGATTTTCTATATACAAGATCATATTATCTGCAAATAGAAGTAGTTTAACTTTTCCTTTTCAGTCTGGATGCATTTTCTTTCTTTTTCTTGCCTAATTTCCCTGACTAGAACTTCCAGTATGATGTTGAATAGAAGTGGTGGGATTGGACATTCATGTTTTGTTCCTCATCTTAAGAGAAATGCTTTTAGTCTTTTATAATTAAATATGTTTTTAGCTGTGGGTTTTTCATAGATGCTCTTTATCAAATTGGAGAAGTTCTGTTCTATTCTTAGTTTTTGAGTTTTTTTTTTTAAATCACAAAAGAGTGCTAGATTTTTTCAAATGCTTTTTCTGCATCTTTTGAGATGATAATGTCATTTTCATTATTTCTTTAGTATTTATATTACCTTGATTGATTTACATGTTAAGTTAACCTTAAATTCCTGAGAATAAATCCCACTACTCATGGTATATAATTCTTTTTATATGTTGCTGGATTTGGTTTGCTGATGTTTTGTTGAGGATTTATTCATCTGTATTCATAAGGGATACTGGCCTGTAGTTTTCTTGTGATGTCTTTTTCTAATTTTGGTATTAGGATAATACTAGCTTCATAGAAGGAGCTGGAAAGTATGCCTTTCTCTTCTAATTTTTGGGAGGGTTTGTGAAAGATTGGTGGTGATTGTGGTAGAATTCACCAGCAAAGCTATCTGTACATGAGCTTTCCATATGAACATTTTTTAAATTGCAAATTCTGTATCTTTACTTGTTAATAAATAGGTTTATTCAGATTTCCTTTTTCTTCTTGAGTTAGTTTGTGTAGATCATGTCTTTCTAGTGTAAACTAAAAATAAAATTCTAAACCCTCCTGACTATCTGAATGGACCCCTCCTCTAGGCCAAGGACATTCCAAAATTAACCTGAAAAATGAGTTCAGACCATGATGAGAAGGAGAGGTCAGACATGCTTCATTATACTCTCCTCTTTTTTGAAATTCAGGAAAAGCTTACCAGCGTTAACATCAACACAAACCTTAGGACTGAGAGTGCAGTCTCTTTAATTCCGATAGGAAACATTTACCATCTATTCTCTCTGAAGTTGCTACCTGGAGGCTTCATCTGCATGATAAAACCTTGGTCTTCACAACCGCTTATCTTAACCCAGACATTCCTATTGATTGTAAGTCTTTAGACAATGTATTGTTTTCACATTGCTATAAAGACATACCCAATACTGGGTAATTTATAAAGAAAAGAGATTTAATTGACTCACAGTTCCGCAGGGTTGGGGGAGTCTCAGGAAAATTACAATCATGGTGGAAGGGGAAGAGGCATGTCTTACATGGTGGCAGGCAAGAGAGAGTGGTGAGAGAAGAGAAAAAAACCTCTTGTCAAACCATCAGACCTTGTAAGAACTCACTCACTATCATGAGAACAGCATGGGAGAAACTGCCCCCATGATCCAGTTACCTCTTACCAGGTCTCTCCCTTGACACATGGGGATTACAATTCAAGGGTGGGGACAAAAAGCCAGACCATATCATTCTACCTCTGGCCCCTTCCAAATCTCATATCCTCATGTTTAAAACCAATCATGCCTTCCCAACAGTCCCCCAAAGTCTTAACTCATTTCAACATTAATTCAAAAGTCCAAGTCCAAAGTTTCATCTGAGACAAGGCAAGTCCTTCCAACTAGGAGCCTCTAAAATCAAAAACAAGTTAGTTACTACCAAGATATAATGGAGGTACAGGCATTGGATAAATGCTCCCATTCCAAATGGGAGAAATTGGCCAAAACAAAGGATTGTTTTGGCCCCAAAACAAATTGGCCCCAAAGGGGTAAGTCTGAAACCCATCAGGGGAGCCATTAAATCTTAAAGCTCCTAAATGATCTCCTTTTACTCCATGTCTCCCATCTGGGTCACAGTAATGCAAGAGGTGGGCTCCCATGGTCTTGGGCAGCTTCACCCCTATGGCTTTGCAAGGTACAGCCCTCTTCCCAGCTGCTTTCATGGACTGGTGTTGAGTGTCTGTGGCTTTTCGAGGTGCATAGTGCAAGCTGTCAGTGGATCTACCATTCTGGGGTCAGGAGGACAGTAGGTGGTTCTCTTCTCACAGCTCCACTTGGCAGTGCCCCAGTGGGGACTCCATGTGGTACTCTAACCCGACATTTCCTTTCTGCACTGCCCTAGCAGAGGTTCTCCATGAGGGCTTTGCCCTTGCTGCAAACCTCTGCCTGGACTTCCAGGCATTTCCATACATCCTCTGAAATCTAGGCAGAGGTTCCCAAACCTCAATTCTTACTTCTATCCACTCACAGGCCCAAGACCACATGGAAGTCACCAAGGCTTGGGGCTTGCACCATCTGAAACCATGGTCTGAGCTGTACCATGGTCCCTTATAGCCATGACTGGAGCTGAAATGACTGGGATGCCGGGTGCCATGTCCCAAGGCTGCACAGAGCAGTGGGGCCCTGGGTCTAGCCCATGAAATCATTTTTCCTCCTAGGCTTCTAAGCCTGTGATGAAAGGGGCTGCCACCAGGACCTCTGACATGCCCTGGAGAAATTTTCCCCATTGTCTTGGCAGTTAACATTCAGCTCCTGGTTACTTATGCAAATTTCTGCAGCCAGCTTGAATTTCTCCTCAGAAAATGGGTTTTTCTTTTCTATTGCATCATCAGGCTCCAAATTTCCCAAACCTTTATGCTCTGCTTCCCTTTTAAACAAAAGTTCCAATTTCAAATGATCTTTTGTGAATGAGTAAAATGGAATGTTTTTAAGAGCACCCAGGTCACATCTTGGATACTTTGTTGCTTAGAAATTTCTTCCACCAGATACCCTAAATCATCTCTCTCAAGTTCAAAGTTCTACAGATCTCTACAGCAGGGGAAAAATGCCACTACTGTCTTTGCTAAAGCATAGCAAGACTGAGTGTTTGTTCCAGGTCCCAATAAGTTTTTCATCTCCATCTGGGACTACTTCAGCCTGGGCTTATTGTCCATATCACTACCGGCATTTTGGCCAAAACCACTCAACAAGTCTCTGGGAAGTTCCAAACTTTTCCACATCTTCCTGTCTTCTTTGGAATCCTCCAAACTGTTCCAGCCTCTGCCTGTTACCCAGTTCCAAAGTTGCTTCCACAGTTTGGGGTATCTTTGTAGGAGTACCCCAGTCTCTGTGGTACCAATTTACAGTATTATTCAATTTTCTTACTGCTATAAAGACATACACGAGACTGGGTAATTTATAAAGAAAAGGCATTTAATTGACTCACAGTTCTGCAGAGCTGAGGAAGCCTCAGGAAACTTACAATCCTGATAGAAGGGGAACAGGCATGTCTTACATGGCAGCAGATGAGAGATGAGCAAAGTGGGAAGAGCTCCTAATAAAACCATCAGATCTTGTGAGAATTCACTCACTATTACAAGAAGAGCATGGGGAAACCACCCCATGATCCAATCACCTCCCACCAGTTCTCTTTCTTGACACTTGGGGATCACAATTGGAGTTGAGATTTGGGTGGAGATACAAAGCCCAACCATATCAGACTATAACTTAACTCTCAACCAATTGCCAATCAGACAATCTTTGAATCTACCTATGGCCTGGAAGCTCCCCCACCTCAGCTACCAGTTTTCTGGGCTTTCTGGACAGAATCAATGTACATTTTACATATATTGATTGATTTCTTGTGTCTCCCTAAAATGTATATAGCCAAGTTGTAGGCCAACAACCTTGGGTACATGTTCTCAGGATATCCTGAGGGCTATGTCACAGGCTATTGGTCACTCGTATTTGGCTCAAAATAAATCTCTTTAAATATTTTACAGAGTTTGACTCTTTTTGTTGACACTAGCAATTCGTATACTTCATCTAGGTTATCTAATTTGTGAACATATGATTATTCATAGTATTCCTTTATAGTTCTTTTCATTTTGTAATGTCAATAGTGGTGTTGTTCTTTCATTGCTGATTTTGCTAATTTGAATCTTCTCTCATTTTTTTATTTTCCTTTGTTTTGTTTAAGTTTTGAGACAGAGTCTGACTCTGTCACTGAGGATGGAGTGCAGTAGTGCGATCTCAGCTCACTGCAGCCTCCCCGTCCTGGGTTCAAGTGATTCTCATGCCTCAGCCTCTCGTGTAGCTGAAACTAGACATGCATGATACCATGCCCAGCTAATTTTTGTATTTTTTGTAGAGATGGGGTTTTGCCATGTTCACCAGGCTAGTCTTGAACTCCTGGCCTCAAATGATCCATCTGTCTTGGCCTCCCAAAGTACTTTCAGTTTTTCTTGTTTAGCCTCGTTAAAGATTTGTCAGTTTTGTTGATTGCCTTAAATGACCAATGGCTTTGCTGATTTTTTTTCAGTTTTTAATTTTATTCTCCATTTATTTATTTGCATGTTAATCTTTATTATTTCCTTTCTTTTTTTTCAGAGGAGGAATTTGTTCTCTTGCAGACAACCTTGCCTTTCCGTAAATATAAGGGGAGAGAGATTTTTTTCTGGCCTTTCTGCTCCCTTTGATGGTGTTACTGTCTGCCCACTTTTACAGACTAGAAAACACATCCTCTTTTGGCCTTTCTGCTTCCTTGTCCTTTTTTTTTTTTTTTTTTTTTCCTCTTCCAGTCAGTTACCAAATCCTGTAGATTCTATCTTATAAAGTTCTTCTGAGTTTATCACTTCCTCTTTCTATGCACCGCCACTGTGTGTGTCCATGTCCTTGCCACCCCTAACCTGTTCTATTGCAGGCCTATCTTCTTGGGCCCAGCTTTTGCCCCATGCAGCTTTCATGCTGCTGTCATTGGTGACTTTCTAAGTCACATTCACAAACATAGCTATGTCCACTTGTTGATTAAGACCCTTTAGTGATCTTACTGACAGAATAAAATCCAGATTCTTTGGACTGATGTACAGGGTCCTTCACAATCTGGCTTCTGTCTACCCTTTGATGCCTCTGGTGGCAATGTCCTTTTCCTTTCAGTTTGGTGGTGTGTTCGTCTGTTCTCACACTGCTATAAAGAACTACCTGAGACTGGGTAATTTATAAAGATTTAATTGACTTACAGTTCTGCAGGATGTACAGGAGGCATGACTGGGGAGCCCTCAGGAAATTTACAATCCTGGCAGCAGGCGAAAGGGAAGCCAGCATGTCTTACATGGCAGAGTAGGAGAGAGAGAGAGAGTGAAGGGGGAGATGCTACACACTTTGAAAGAACCGGGTCTCATGAGAACTCTGTCACGAGATAGCACTTGGGGGATGATGCTAAGCCATTAGAAACCACCTCCATGATCCAGCCACCAGGCTCCACCTCCAACACACAGGATCACAATTCAACATGAGATTTAGGTGGGGACAGAGAGCCAAACCATATCAGGTGGACTCCACTTGAACCTTGGAGCTGCATATTACCTCTGCTATGAAGCTTCTCCAGCTAAGGTCACTGCTTTTTTCTCAGTAATCCCAAAGATGCTTGACTGACCTCTCACATAGCATGCCTACGTTGGATTATTAGATTATAAAAAGGAAGAAGGCGGGGGAAGTCTATGTAGTGGAGAGAACATGGACTTTGGAATTAATTCAACCTGGGTTTAAATCTTGGCTCCACCATTTACCTATTATGTACCTAGAGAGTCTGAGAGCAGTACCCATTTTTCTATTCAGCTACCATTTAGTGTTGGAAGGACTGAATGACATAATGTGTAAAGGCATCCAGTAGTATCAGGTGGGGACTCAGTATATGACAGTCTCCTTTTATTTGTATCATCTGTTCTGAGGAAGCATCATTGCATTGGGTGAGGATCAAAAGCTGTTATTTTCTCTCTGAGAAATGGACCTGGTGCATCCTGATTAGTGTCAGAACTAAAAACAGGCCACGTGCTCACCCAGTATAGACAATCTATGGAAAGATAATTATAGATTAGGGCCACATGGGGACTGTCCGTGAGGGGAAGGAGGAGATGGGGGTGGAGCGCGTTTGTGTCAGGAAACTGATAGTGCAATTACCATAAAGAGGTTTTCCCAAGTCAGGTGCTTTTCATGTGGATGTTCCTGAAACACCATCTCATGAAGTGTAATGATATCTTTAAGATATAAGGTACTTAAGCACAGGGAGATAATTATATCCTCTTGATTGTCCACATCCAAACATAGGGAGTAGGGCTTTCTCTTAAAGGAGTAAAACATTGATACACAAAGGGAAACTCACATCCTTTGTAAGAGCTGAGCTGAGCCCCCTTTGATGTGTGCATTGGGGGCATGACCAAGCCCCAGGGATGGGAAGGGATGAGCTTCAAGCCTGGCAGCAACTAGCCTATCACATCTGAATTGAGTTTTCCCAAACATGAAGAGCCTGTGCTTGAATCTCTGGAGATGCTTATATTATGTAAGTGAGCTAAATTGCATTGTATTTTGGGGGGCAAGGTTGGGAAGTACAGTTTGAATACTTAATAAACACAGAAATGGCAATTAGTGTTCATAAAAATTATATTGTCATCTTTTCTCTTTCCTAAAGAAAATGGGTTCCCAAAATCCTGAGGTTTTAGGGGGAAAATCTGTTTTGTGTTGATTTTCTTCTGATCATAATGCATAATAATGTATTCATTTTCATTGCATTTCCTGCTTTGCTTTTAATGTAGCCCATCATCCTGGAAAGGGCAGATTAAAAATAAGCTTGGCCGGGCACGGCAGGACAGAGTGCTAATATCATCTTGTGCTCTTTCCAGGTGCAGCCTGATCTTCCTCGTCTCCCTTGCCAGCCAGCACTCTGCCTCCTGTATCCACCATGGTGTTTGGTGAGTTTTTCCATCGCCCTGGACAGGACGAGGAACTTGTCAACCTGAATGTGGGGGGCTTTAAGCAGTCTGTTGACCAAAGCACCCTCCTGCGGTTTCCTCACACCAGACTGGGGAAGCTGCTTACTTGCCATTCTGAAGAGGCCATTCTGGAGCTGTGTGATGATTACAGTGTGGCTGATAAGGAATACTACTTTGATCGGAATCCCTCCTTGTTCAGATATGTTTTGAATTTTTATTACACGGGGAAGCTGCACGTCATGGAGGAGCTGTGCGTGTTCTCATTCTGCCAGGAGATCGAGTACTGGGGCATCAACGAGCTCTTCATTGATTCCTGCTGCAGCAATCGCTACCAGGAACGCAAAGAGGAAAACCACGAGAAGGACTGGGATCAGAAAAGCCATGATGTGAGTACCGACTCCTCGTTTGAAGAGTCGTCTCTGTTTGAGAAAGAGCTGGAGAAGTTTGACACACAGCGATTTGGTCAGCTCCGTAAGAAAATCTGGATCAGAATGGAGAACCCAGCACACTGCCTGTCTGCTAAGCTTATCGCTATCTCCTCCTTGAGCGTGGTGCTGGCCTCCATCGTGGCCATGTGTGTTCACAGCATGTCGGAGTTCCAGAATGAGGATGGAGAAGTGGATGATCCAGTGCTGGAAGGAGTGGAGATCGCGTGCATTGCCTGGTTCACCGGGGAGCTCGCCGTCCGGCTGGCTGCCGCTCCTTGTCAAAAGAAATTCTGGAAAAACCCTCTGAACATCATTGACTTTGTCTCCATTATTCCCTTCTATGCCACGTTGGCTGTAGACACCAAGGAGGAAGAGAGTGAGGATATTGAGAACATGGGCAAGGTGGTCCAGATCCTACGGCTTATGAGGATTTTCCGAATTCTAAAACTTGCCCGGCACTCAGTAGGACTTCGGTCTCTAGGTGCCACACTGAGGCACAGCTACCATGAAGTTGGACTTCTGCTTCTCTTCCTCTCTGTGGGCATTTCCATTTTTTCTGTGCTTATCTACTCTGTGGAGAAAGATGACCACACATCCAGCCTCACCAGCATCCCCATCTGCTGGTGGTGGGCCACCATCAGCATGACAACTGTGGGCTATGGAGACACCCACCCAGTCACCTTGGCGGGGAAGCTCATCGCCAGCACGTGCATCATCTGTGGCATTTTGGTGGTGGCCCTTCCCATCACCATCATCTTCAACAAGTTTTCCAAGTACTACCAGAAGCAAAAGGACATTGATGTGGACCAGTGCAGTGAGGATGTACCAGAGAAGTGTCATGAGCTACCTTACTTTAACATTAGGGATATTTATGCACAGCGGATGCATGCCTTCATTACCAGTCTCTCTTCTGTAGGCATTGTGGTGAGCGATCCCGACTCCACAGACGCTTCAAGCATTGAAGACAATGAGGACATTTGTAACACCACCTCCTTGGAGAATTGCACAGCAAAATGAGCGGGGGTGTTTGTGCCTGTTTCTCTTATCCTTTCCCGACATTAGGTTAACACAGCTTTATAAACCTCAATGGGTTCGTTAAAATCATTTAATTCTCAGGGTGTACCTTTCAGCCATAGTTGGACATTCATTGCTGAATTCTGAAATGATAGAATTGTCTTTATTTTTCTCTGTGAGGTCAATTATATGCCTTGTTCTGAAATTTATTTTTTACAAGAGAGAGTTGTGATATGGTTTTGGAATATAAGACAAATGGCATTGGGTGGGGTTTGTGGCTACAGCTTATGCATCATTCTGTGTTTGTCATTTACTCACATTGAGCTAACTTTAAATTACTCATGAGTAGAATCAGAGGTCCAGCTGACTGAGACGACATGCATGTGAGATCCACAAAATGAGACAATGCATGTCAATCCATGCTCATGTTCTAAACATGGAAACTAGGAGCCTAATAAACTTCCTAATTCAGTATGGAGAATGTCTCGGTTGTGTGTTTTTATGTTGAGTAACTACATTTTAGTATGCTCAGGATTGGTTTGGAAGAAAAATGTTCTTTCTAGAGTACCAAGAGCCCTCCTTTCTTTACGTTTTGAATTTTGCGTATGTACCAAGCATAGGCTAACTCTTTTTTCAGTAGACTTGATGGGAGTTGGCAGATAGAAGAACATGTCCATGACTAAATTGTGCTGTCCAGCATAAACTGATTAAACATGTAGGTGTTTGGGACACCCTCCAAATTGGCATATATGAATGAAGCGTGTGCCCTTACAGATATTTCTTTAGTATATATTTTGAATTTTATAATAATGTATACTGCTAAGACAAAATCTCATTACCTAAAAAATGTTGCAGAGCAGAGTAAACCTACACATTCACAGGCAGGAATACTTTCAGTGAATGGAAGAAGGGAGAAATGTTGTACAAACACACAGATGTGATTCATTATGACCAGAGGAGTGAAACTTAAATCTCTGGAAAAAGCTATGCCAGCAGCTATAAAATGAGCTAACATTTTCCAATAGCCGTAGAGATGGTAATTTCTGCATCTCGTGTAGAAACTTCTCACAAGGAAAGAAGACATACCTATGCATTTTCAGACAGTGGCAGAGCAATTCTATCTCATGTGGAGAGAATTTAGCTAAAGTGTTAATTTTGGAGACGTGTGGAGACTCTCATGCGTGCCACCAGGGGTTGGTTATGGGATTCTTTACCTGAAATCTTCCCAATGGAAGAGCCACGTGGATTTGTTATGTTTGTAGATGCATTTCATTGAAAGAAGGGCGTTTTCAGATATAGGTAACTCTTTGACTCATCACTCCTCTTAATGTTTCTATGGCTTCTGAGATGGATATAACTAAACAGTGTTTATGGCCACTTTTAAATCTGGAGGTTTATTACATGCATATGTGTTACCCCCTGCTCATGAAGAAAATCTTTTCTCCAAAATGCATTTTTGATATTGGAGTAACTATAGTTTTGAGGCACAGCAATAGAATTTGGGATCTTGTTTTATCAAAGATTTTCTAATTAGTGGTGAGGTAACTGAAGACTGCTTATGTAATAACAGTAACAGTAGTAATAGTAATAACAACAGCAGCAATAATAATGTAATAATAAGCTAACTGTATAATTGCATTTATTTATTACAACACCCCGGAAGAAAAGTTTGTTACTGTTCCCATTTTAAAATGGGAAACCAAGGTTTGCAGGGAAAGTGACTTGCGTAAGTTCAAGGCATGAGGAAACTAAGGTTTGCAGGGAAAGTGGCTTGCGAAAGTTCAAGAGTCAGCAGTGGGCTTGGGCTCTGGACCCAGGAGGCTGACTCCAGGGCCTGTGCTTTTCACTGCCCCCTGCTCTGCCGTGTTAGGGAGTGGATTTAAGGAAACATCAGAACAGAGTGCATCTGAAGGGACAAAGAGCCACAAATGCTGTCAAACTTTGACTTTTTAAGGATGTGAGCTGAAAGGGGGAAATGCTGGCTTATGTATCTTTCCTTTCCTAATCCAGACATCAGACACATTTGTTTACAGAGACAGTTTTCTAGAATGCCCCTTGAAGCTGGAACAGGCTCTGAGGATCCATCCTTGAGGACACTGCATGGCAGACAAAGCATAAACTGTGGCTCTGTAAGAGCCTAGAAATGTCTCTTCGCTGGTGAGAGCAAGTAGATTAAGGGGAGCTTTGATAGTTGGACCTGCGTAGGAACTGGGTTTCTGCCTGTGTCTCATATTAATTGCTGGAGAGCGGCTTGCTATGTGGCATGAGTGGCGATGGTGGCTTCCCTCTGGGCTTGGCCAGCTGCAAACCCTTCCCTCAACTCCTTCTCAGCCCAATCCCTGCTATACTCTTCAGTTAGAATCCCTGCCACATCCCTAGGCCTCCATGCCACAAATTGCAGTGCCTTGTTGTGTTTATTTTAGCCTCTCTGAGTTTCCCCACTATCCGCAAAGGGCTCCTCTTCTTCATTCCCACATGGTGACATGCTGGGTTCCTTCTTTCTCCAAGGCTTGAGTCAGTGGCTGAACATGCACTCGCAGGGATGCTGGCTGGGGACTGAGGCACTGCCTGTTTCTGTGTTGATTGGTCCTGGGCATCAGGGTTCATTTGTGGGAGACCCGACTACTTGAGGAGTTTTATCCTGCAATTCTTTCCAGTTCTTTCTTCTTGTCCTGTGACAGCTTTTTCTCCTTCCAGTTCCTCAGATTTGTTTTCATCCACAGCAGTTCTTTATGGAGGTTTGGAAGGCCATTGACTCCCCAGGCACCTGTCCCACCTGAGTCGATTTTCTCTTTCCCATTCCCTCTGCCCTGGAGATTGTTTCAACTTCCGCTTGTTTTCATTCAGCATTTCCTGAGCGCTTGCTCTGATGTATGTTCAGGGCAGCCTCCAGGAATAGCAGACTGAGACTCCATCCTTATCCTCTGGGGGCCTTCAGGCCAACAGGAAACAGGGGTCAATTGACTCACCTCTTTCTCTCTCTGTTTGGAGACAGAGAGCAAAGAGAGAAGAGGCTTCCTGGAGGAGGTGACACCTGAGCTGTTTGGGGCGCTAGTCTCTGAGTCTGGTGATCTGGTGAGTTCAGTTTGATGTTAGAGATAAAACCTTCACTGATACTGAGCAGGCGGAGTCTGTTGCCTCCCAGATCCCACTTTCCAGCCATATACACTACTAATCTCTGCCTCTGGGGCTTCTCTTTTCTCCCCTTTTGCTGACCACCTACTTCCGTTAAAAGTTCTTTCACCTTTAGATGTGCTGATCTCTCTCTCTCTCTTTTTTTTTTTTTCCCCTCTAGAGGTTTAAATATGCAGATATAGGTAACTTTGTGACTTTACTTGCTCTCCCTGTTTTTTTTTTTATTGTTTGTTTTTCATCCTCAATTGCTTGTGTACATGCCTGAAATCTCCCTCAAGTGTTTATTTTGTATTTAACTCAGAGTTTTAGGGGCACTTGCTATTGTTTCTGTCTGGATAGTTATGGTGGGCCATTGTCTTGGGGCTTCTATGCTGTGAGACCGCTGTTCTGTTTTATAGAGGCTGATTAATGTTGCTGGAGAATCTGTAACTAATGTTCAGAAATGGGTAATTTGTACCATATGGAACTGCCAATATCTATCACTTTTTGATTGAGAATAACAGCAGTTTCAATATGGTTCAATTTATTGTTAAAGGTTTGCTTCATGTTAGCACAAAGGTATTTCTCAAGTTCTTAGACAAGCTTGTAACAGGTCCTATCTACTACATGTCCATGTCTGGTTTAAGGAAGAAGTGGGCACCAGGATGCCTGGGGATTTACGACTAGCATCAGGGTGTGCTGGCTGGGTGAGTAGGAGATGGGGGAGAACCTCTCTGAGCTTGTTTTCTTAGATTTGAGATGAATATATTAATTGCTGGAATTTTTTTTTTTTTTTTTGAGACGGGGTCTCGCTTTGTCACCCAGGCTGGAGTGCAGTGGCCAGATCTCAGTTCACTGCAAGCTCTGCCTCCCGGGTTCACGCCATTCTCCTGCCTCAGCCTCCCAAGTAGCTGGGACTACAGGCGCCCGCCACCATGCCTGGCAATTTTTTGTATTTTTAGTAGAGACAGGGTTTCACCGTGTTAGCCAGGGTGGTCTCAATCTCCTGACCTCACGATCCGCCCATCTCAGCCTCCCAAAGTGCTGGGATTATAGGCGTGAGCCACCGTGCCCAGCCCAATTGCTGAAATTCTTTATATCCCTGACACTTGTATAATTTGCTTTGTTACTGCAAAATGGCTAGTTCCCTTCTAACTTGGCTTTCATTATAAATGTGCATAGCAAAAACCGATTTTAAACTACTTTCTGATTTTTCTTATCTTCTCAGTAGAATCCTAACCAATGAGGTTTTACTTCCTGTTGTTGATGGCCCAAGGGATTGACTACCTTAAAACTTAGGCTATTAAAAACATTTGCAAAGATCATTTATTTCCCTGTGTCTGGTGGCGAGGAGTGAAGGCCCCTAAAATGCTGGAATGATATTGGGTGAAAACCTCTTGAACTTCAAAAAGTGCATGATTTTCGTTTGCTTTTAAATCACCTGGTGGCTTAAACTTTGTTCATTTTCAGCATCTGCTGCTTTGTCCTTCTCAGGAAGAATGCCAAAGCATTTAAGAACACAGGAAAAAGAGGAGGGGTGAGCTGAGAGAGAGAAAACTCACAGGTCCTTGATGTCTAAGCACTGCTTAAAGCCATGGAATGTGACAGTCTGGCCCCCCTCCCATTTTATAGATGAGGAAAAGGAATGACTTACCTAAGTAAGGCATGTGATATAGTTTGGATCTGTGTCCCGGCTCAAATCTCATGTTTAATTGTAATCCTCAATGCTGGAGGCAGGGCCTGGAGGGAGGTGTTTGGATCAGGGGATTGGATCTCACATGCCTTGGTGCTGCCTTTATGATAGTTCTTGCAAGATCTGGTCATTTAAAAGCATGTGGCACTGCCCCCTGCACTGCCTTGCTTGCTCCTGCCTTTGCCATGTGATGTGTCCATTCCTGCTTTGCTTTCTGCCTTGACTGTAAGCTTCCTGAGGCCTCCCTAGAAGCCAAGCAGATGCCAGGACTATGCTTCCTGTAAAGCCTGCAGAACTGTGAGCCAATTAAACATCCTTTCTTCATAAATTACCCAGTCTCAGACATTTCTTTACAGCAGTGCAAGAATGGCCTAATACAGTATGCCATGCAGCAACAGAGACCAAATCCAACTAGAATACAGACACAGCACTCTCCCTCCCTCCCTCCCTGCCCCCTTCTTATTGCCTCCCTTTTGCCTCCCCTCCCCTTCCTCCTCTCCCTGTCCTCCCCTCCCCTGCCTCCCCATCTCCCCTTGGCTCCCCTCCTCTTTGATGCCCTCCTTTCCTTTCTCCCTCCCTCTCCTCCTTGCTTTTATTATAAAAGAGTGTAAATATATACAGAAGTTGCAAGAATAGTACCATATACTTTCCTGTGACCATCACCAGCTTCAACAGCTATCAACTCCTGAGAAACTTGTTTCATCTCTGTGACTCATTTCCTCTTCTCCCCAGTTTATTTTGAAGCAAGTCTCAATCATATCATTTAATCCATAAATACTTCACAAAGTATCTTTAAAAGAGCAGTCTTTTTCTAAACGTGATTGCAATGCCATTAGTAAAACTAAAAATTAATGATGACTCCTTAATGCGATGAAATAGCCAGACTTAGTATTGTCTAACCATCACTTTCTAGTTACATGGCATTTCTGAACACCTGGTTTGAGTAGGAATTTCTACAAATGTTATGCTGAAGAGTCACAGGAATGTAGTGAGCCTCAAAAAGTAATTGAAATGATGTCTGCTTAGATTCTCAACATATTCTCAGTTTTTCAAGACCTCCAGAGGCTGAGAGAACACACCTTACAGCTTACATTTGACTTAAATGTTGCTAATGGCAGTTTCAAGTCCATTTGTCCTTATTTCACACTTACTGAAGGTAGAACCAATTACTAACTGCCCTCTGAATAATCAATGTCTGAGTTCTTCAAGTTATTCGGTTTCCATTTAGAGCTCCCTTCTTCTGTTGTAAAGAATCCCTGTTTTTAAACTTTTACGCAGTTTTTTTTTTTTTTTTCAGGAAAGTAGGAGAAGAAAGAGAAAATATTTATTAGGTGCTACCCAATTTAATCAACATCCAAGTGTGGTAGGTGTTTTAGTAGAGAGCTTAAATGACTTTCGTAAGAGTATTAGTTTCAGATGGCTGCTGTGACAAATTATCACAAACTTGGTTGCTGAAAAGATGAAAAATTTACCTTCTTCCAGTTCTGGAGGCCAGAAGTTTGAACTGAATCTTAGGAACTAAACCTAAGGAGTTGGTAGGGCTGGTTCTGGCTGGAGGCTTTGGGGGTAGAATCTGGACCTTGCCTCTTCTAGCTTATGATGGCTGCTGGCACTCCTTGGCTTGTAGCCACATCATTCCAATCTCTGCCTCCACAGTCTCATTGCCTTCTCTTCTGTGTCACATCTTCGTCTGCCTCTCTTATAAGGACACTTGTGATTACATTTAGGCCCCACTGGATAATCCAGGGTACTCTTCCCACATTAAGATCCTCAATTTAATCACATCCTCAAAGTCATTTGTTGATATAACATTCACAGTTTCCAGGGATTACAACATGAATGTCTTCAGGGGCCATTATTCAGCCTACTGCACCAAAGTTACACAGCTACAAGGTTTAATGTTAATGTACCAATGTATTACAACTTACTGGTTGGGAAAAAGGGACAGTGGACAGAAGCATGCCTTTTTGCATCAAACTTAAGTTCTAATCCTAGTTTTGTCTGTGATCATGGGCAAGCACTTTAACCTCTCTGAGCCTCAGTCTTCTCATCTGTGTATGGAGATGATATCAGTCTTCTCATAGGGCTAGTGTAAGGATGAAATTGGCTAATCTATATAAAGTATCTGGTGCAGTGCCTGGCATATAGTACACATTCCATAAATGAGTTCCCATATTATTATAATGCAAGACCCCCTTTGGCTTATCTTATGTGGTACCCATGCAGAACCAGGTATTTTCTGTTTGCAATATATTAATGAAACCAAAAACAATTCGATGTCAAAACATTTACAGTAGTGAATAGAAGGGTAATTTATGAAGTATTATTGTGTGAAAAGACGATGAGAATTTTGAATTAAGAAATAAAAATCTAAAATAGCAGAATCATAGAACATATTGGAGCAACTTTTAAGTGAAATTTGTAAAGGTTTTTGCAAAACAAAAAATGTCACTGATTGGCAAGGGATTTGAAGATGAGAAGGAGCACTGGGTCTGGAGTTGGAATACTTTTTTCTTTTTTTTTTTTTGAGACAGAGTCTCGCTCTGTCACCCAGGCTGGAGTGCAGTGGCGTCATCTCAGCTCACTACAACCTCTGCCTCCCAGGTTCAAGTGATTCTTGTGCCTCAGCCTCCCAAAGTAGCCGAGATTACAGGTGCACACTACCACACTGGCTAATTTTTGTATTTTTAGTAGAGATGGGGTTTCACCTTGTTGGCCAAGCTGGTCTTGAACTCCTGGCCTCAAGTGATATGCCTGCCTCAGCCTCCCAAAGTGCTGAGATTACAGGTGTGAGCCACTGGACCCAGCTGAGAATACCTGTTTGTGTTCCAGATCTGTTTATTTCTCTCTAGCTGGGCATGGGGAAACTACTTACCTTAGCTTTCTAAGCTTCAGTGTCTTGATGTATGAAAAGGAAAGAACAAGATCATGGCTGTAAATATGTAAAAATTATTCAAGTATGTCCCATAAACACTTCATAGTAAGGAGCCATCGGGGTCCCTCTTCCCTGATGAGAAAGATGAAGAGGTGAAGCAACTACATGTGTGTCCACGATGGACTTTATTACATCATTAAAAAAAAAAATCAATGAGCAGAACATTTGTTTCCTGAAGCATTGTGTAGCTTTATTTGAAGATAGCTTTCTTTCCAAATGAATCCTGCCAGATGCCAGCATGAGTATACATTTTACTGCAAAGTTCCATGGTGCTGTAAGGCCAGCTGTATGAAGCACACACAGAGCTCTTTTTCCAGTAGCAATTATCTGATGAAATTGTGCCTTGTTGCAGCAGACAAGCCAGCTATATTCCCATTGGAGTAGGGAGCACGTGCTCTGGTATTTATAAACTGTAAAAACTGTTTGTCAGCATGCACAGCACATGCATTCATCCCTGAGTGCTGGCAAGAAATAGTCTCATTGTTTCTGAAGAGCTAATGATGGATTTATAAATACTGTCAGCAAATCTACTGCTGCAAGGGATTCTCTCTATAGATGATGTTGACTCCAGCATGTGCCATTTTAATCGTGGACTGACTATGTTTAAGGCCCTGGGTCAGACAGTTGGCCCATTCTTTTCTGAGCCAACCCCAACAGATTCCAGATGCAAAGGAAGAGTCATGGTGCAAGGTGTATGGTGTCATAGAGGAGACGAAACATGGAAAATCAGCACATTCAGAATCCTCAGCTTCACCCTTCACTGCCTAGCAAGAAAAAGATTTCAGAACCATTGCAGACACCATCTTGCCCCATTGCTGGGGTCTGCACAAGCCAAAACTTTAGAATCCTTTCCAGGATCCTGCTGTTGGCTTTGCTGGGGATGGGTGCAGGAATGGTTCATGTTTCCTTAAAACCTTTGTCTCTGGGCCAGTCAGACAGCCTAGCAGCCCATAGAAGTGAGCTGTAACCCTCCACAGGGTTCACAGCAGTATACCCAGACTCTCTTCGTTGGTCCTTTCTGCTTCCGTTGGATCGGGTGTAATCTGGTTCTTGACTCTCAGCTTTGGTTTTTGTCCACCATCTGCCTTTGCATCTTGGCAAATCATCTCTCTGTTCATTACTCCAGTTACCACTCATACCCTCCATCTATGTGTTTCTGCATTTTAGAGCATTTTCACGTAAGCCTATGCCAGGATAGCCTCTAAGGACAAGCCAAAGTCTTAGCCAGCTGGGGTTTAGTCCAACTTCTTGAAAGCATCGCAGAAAGAAAGACCTGGATGTTTCAGGCTGTTCATGACCTCAGGTGACTGACACAGGCCTGATCAGACTCCATTCCAAGCTTCTTAGTAAGAGTTATCAACTCCCACTGGAAGCTTGGGGTCATTTCAACATAAGATACTGCGTGATATTTAATAGGATTTTAAATGAACCATGCTTCACTTGCGTATTCCTGGAACCTCCAGTATAATTGCCCCTCTTTTAATCAGTCAGCCCCAGTGGCTCTTGGTAGATTGTCCAGAAGGGACTTTGTAGAGTTGTATGGTTATTTGTGACAGCTTCCCAGCGGAGTAGGGAAGGACCCTATAGCTTTTACTGTGAGTGATTGATTGTCCTTGAGGATCAGATTATTTTTATGGTTTTGTCTCATATCCAATTTCATTTGTTCAATAAAGATATATTAAAGGCTACTCTATGTTATGTTCCATTATATTATATATTTATGCTCTGACATAGTGGTGAAAAAAAACCACAGTTCCTGCTTATAAGATGCTCATAGTCTGATGGGATGGACATCCAAGGCTGGGGTGCTTAAGGGTAGCAGAAAAGGAGCACAGGCCTTGGAGGTCAGACCTTTGTTCAGAGTCTGGTTTCACCACTTACTTGCTCTGTGACCACAGTCAGGTTACTTAACCTCTCTGAAGCCTCCATTTTTCTCAACTGTACAAAGAGGACTAAGGCCCATTTTACAAGGCTGAGATAACATACATTAAGGACACATTGTAGGTGCTCAAAAAAGGTTACTCTCCTCATTTTTTTGTTGACTAATATTGCATTCTTGGCTAAGGTTTTATTACATAAGCGGAATTGAAACCTTGACATCAGTTTAGTGAATCTGAATAGAGTAGACAGTTGGTGATTGAGATTTACAATGACTTGCTCCCCTCTCATTCTTTGCTGATAAACTCATATTGGGATATCAGTATGATATTAAGTTCCAGTGCTGCTCTGAGGTCAAGAGCATCCTCTACTCTTGACAGGTTGCTTGTACAGACCTTTTCCCTCTTCCCCTCATGATCTGTGTATCATGAGTCAGGAGACCCCTGAGCCTTGGGAGCTTCCTCGAGCAGTTCCAGACTTGCTGACATTTATGAATTAATATTGCCTTATCAAACAATGAAGGATTCTAAAAACAATGTAGGCCCCACATAACTGCCTCATAAACCAGTATTTTAGTGCTGAAGTGATCACCATATTCCATGAAAGTTTTGGCAGGGGTTTCCCTTCCTCACTGAGCACCCGATGTCTACAATGCAATTGCACAGGTTTGTCCTGGGACAAGCAGCCATCATTTCTGATGGTTAAATGTTTCAATCCATCTCAAGAAACTGCCTGCAATCAGCAGATCTAATAAAGCTGGAGTTTTAAAAGTAGTTTGGATACATTGGAATGTGCTGTTGCAATTGGAATAGAAACTACAATAATATTATATATATGCCTGACATTGTTTTAAGTGCTTTATCTAAATTAACTTATTTAATTCTTACAACAAGACCATGAAGTGAGTGCTGTTATTATCCTCATTTTATCATTTAGGAGACTGAAGAACCAAGGGAGTTATAAAACATGCCCAAAGTCATGCAGCTAGGAACTGGGGAGCTAGGAATTGAACCCAGGCAGTTTGAGCTCAGAAGTCATGCTTCAACCTGTACTACAGTATACAAGCTCAAAACCATGTTTTAAAAAGCTAGTTTTATTTTATTTTTAATTGACAAATAATAATTGAACATTCAATACTAATGTAAGTCATTGACTAATGGTCATTTGGAGATTTAATTGAAAAAATTTTGATTATCTCAAGAGGCTGAGTTTTTGACGTTTACCAGTAGTATGGCCTCAAATTTGTAAGCTGAGAAGTGATTACTCATTATTTCTTGACATTCCTGTTATTACTGAGACCCTGCTATGTGGAAAGGACTTTCTTGGCTACTGGTGAGAAGAGTGGGGAATTATCATTAAACATGATCTTGTCAAGAACTGTGAAAGATCTGAGGTTTTCCCTGCTTGCATGGTTGTAAGTTAGTCTGCTATAGATTCATGGAAGCTGGGAAAGGCACATGGTTTCTGGGTTGTAATAAACAACAGGCACTTCATTACAGCAATAGCAGTAACCAGAGTATTGGCATTTATGCTTGTTCTCTGAGCCTCAGTTCCAGCTCATTCCAAAAGAAATTTGGGGTGGTTACAGAATTGATCAGGACTCTCTGGAATAGAGGTGACAGAAATAGGAAGATAAGAATGATTAGGGCTGGGAAGGGAGGTTCACGCCTGTAATCCCAGCACTTTGGGAGGCCAAGATGGGTGGATCATTTGAGGTCAGGGGTTTGAGACAAGCCTGACTAAAACGGTGAAACCCCATCTCTACTAAAAAAACAAAAATTAGCTGGGTGTGGCGGCACGTGCCTGTAATCCCAGCTACTCAGGAGGCTGGGGTGGAAGAATCACTTGAACTCAGGAGGTGAAGGTTGTAGTGAGCTGGAGATTGCACCACTGCACTCCAGCCTTGGTGACAGAGTGAGACTACATCTCAAAAAAAAAAAAAAAAAAAAA
>NW_012100543.1:3205202-3219552 GCF_000951045.1 Mandrillus leucophaeus | reverse complement strand
AAAAAAAAAAAAAAAAAAAAAGACGTAGATGAGAAAAAATGTGGCAAATGTGAAATAAGTTGGAAAATATGCATAGCTATATATTTAAAAATATATATTATTTAATTATTTGTGCTCTGACTTGTTTTAGGAGGGTTTTTAAAGTAGTTTCAAAGATATGTCCATCTAACATGACAAAATGAAAATAACTGGAATATATGCATTTATGTGCTGACTGCTTCCCCAAAGGACTTTGTTAAACTTAGGAATTGAAAAACAAATACCAGGAAATTAATAGTAAAATGAACAAAAAAACAAACAAAAAAACCAAAAAGGATTTCACAGAAGAAAAATTGGATAGAGCCCCAAATTCTAAATGTGTGGTTTCCATGCACAGTGACTGGCCCTAGGATCTATCCTGGGATCTGTCCTGACCCTTTGTTTCACATGCACAAAAACTGAGGGCAAACTTGAAACACCTGAGCATGGTCTTCTGCAATCATCCAGCTTTGCCTACTTTACTTCTGATCAGGTCCTCTTCTGTCTCCGCCCTGACTCTCGACTTTGACTCCTCTTTTTAGTTCTGCTCCTGCCCTGTGGTTTCTGCATTGGACACTGTCCTCCCATGGTGACCTCAGCAAAGCATTTCTCAGGATGTTGGCTCAGGGCTGCTTTAGCACTTTTCCTGACTGCCACAACTTGTGTGCATGGAACCCAAATCCCCATATGGACAGGTACTGTCTGGGTTAATGGGACACACTGCACCAACTGTTGGCCCCATACCCACTGCAGTTGACTACTTTGCTCGGTTGTTTGTTTTGCATAAGTATCTGTTTCACCCAGTTGGCTACCTGTCAGTGTGGAGCCTGGGCTTTCTGTCCTTCATGTCTTCTCTGACTGTGTATCAGACTACTTTATGTATGTTTGATGGTCTCAAGAAGTTGCCAGCTGGCTTCTTAATTTGTTGGTAGGACACTGTGCTAGCACACCCAGGGACAGTCATAAAGTAGTCTCAATTTTCTGATAAATAAAATATTTAAATGCAGGAGGGTTTACTTCTCAGCTGTAAAATCACAACAACAACAACATCAATGTCACAAGCAATAACAGCAACCATATCATCTTCAAGTTTTGAGCATTCCTGTGGTAGACACTTTGCTCATTCTCAAAAAATCCCATGAGTAAAGAATAATTTTTAGCACCATTCTATAGAGAATGGATTTAGATACAGAGAGTTTAGGTGATTTTCCCCAAGTCAAATGAGTGGCAAGTTAAGTAGGATTAAACCTGAGTCTTCCCGACTTCGAAGACCAGATTTCCCCACACTGCTACCTCTATTTTATTCAGTGGCATCCATGATGGCCAAGGGACAATTGCCAGGAAAAATCAGGGGGATCTCATTTGGGGTCACCATATGACAAACACCTCAATCTCTCAACACTTTCCTCCTCCAAATTGCTAATGAGTAAGTCCTTATTCAAAATGGAAGCTTTTTGTAAACTGATTGTTTGATCTTAGTGATCACCTCATACCACCCCCAATTCACTTAACAAAGTCGTATGTAAGTCTATCAGCTTTGTTCTGAAAAACAAAAACAAAACAGCTGATTAAACTCGTGAGCATGGCATTAAAAAACAAATAAAATGGAAGCTTCTGCTGCAACACTAGTCATAATCCATAGCAATTTACTTATACCATCACCTATTTTGCCTTCTTTCTATCCTGGGGAGAGAAAGTCAGTCTTCCTCAAAGTCAGCCTCATCACTTATTTCTATCCATTGTTTATTTGTTTGTCATTCATTCACTCAATATTTATTGATCGTCTCCTGGGTGCCAGATGTGGTGCCAGGCTCTGGAAATTAACTGTGGTTTGTCCTTTCATGCCAGTCCTTCCACTGTCTTCAACCTTTCGTGTGTGTACCATCCCCTTTCCTGCCACTTATACCCACTCCCTCTTTTGCTGGTTTAACTCAACCTATAAGAATGCCCAAATCATTTTCATCCTCTTCCACTGCTTTCTTTTTATCACCTTCATTCTGTTCTTCTAAGCCAAGCTTCCAAAGAATTGCCTATAATTATAGCTTTCCCTTCCTGTCTGCACATTCACTTGTAATCCCCATGGTCTGAAACTGCCCTTATCAAAGTCACTCCATTGAACACTTCTGCGTCCACACCATCCTGGGCCTCTCAGTCACCTTGGACAGTGTTGGCTCTTCCGTCCTTCTGGAAGTGATTCTTTGGTGTCTTTGACCTTGTTCTCTGGATCTTTATAATCCTAAACATTCTGTCTCTGTCTTCCTAAAAGCTTGTTCAGTCTTTACCCATAGCTGATGTACGGGCTCTTTGCAAGCTTCCCTCTGGTCCACTGCATTCTTTCATGGATGCCACTGAATAAAATAGAGGTAGCAGTGTGGGGAAATCTGGTCTTCGAAGTCGGGAAGACTCAGGTTTAATCCTACTTAACTTGCCACTCATTTGACTTGGGGAAAATCACCTAAACTCTCTGTATCTAAATGTTAATTTTTTTGTTGTGCCATTGCATCCACTCATGCAGCAGTGGCAGACAGGCATTTATATTTCAGTTTTTGCTTGTTTTCCTGAGTTTCAGATAGACAAAAAATCCTGTGGAACCCCACCACTGGGATGTTCCACAACAAGTCTTAAGCTGAGCTCATCATCTTCCCAAGATGGTGATCCTATGGTCTTGTCTGTTTCAGGGGATGGCAGCACATCCATGCTGTCACTCCAGTCAGATGCCCGGAAACCACTTCTCAAGTCAGGTTTTCCCTTCCCTTCCCTTCCCTTCCCTTCTCTTCCCTTCCCTTCCCTCCTTGCTTCCTCCCTCCCTCCCTCATCCCTCTCCTTCCTTCCCTCCCTCTCTCCCTCTACTTCCTTCCCTCCCTCTCTCCCTTCCCTTCCCTTCCCTCCCCTCCCCTCCTCTCCCCTTCCTTTCCCTTCTCTTCCCTTCCCTTCCTTTCTGTCTTGTGCCAGTTAGTGGGAAAATAAAAGTAAATAACAAAACAAAGTCCCAGCCTTTGCTCTTATAAATTTATACTGTAATGGGAAAGACTGACTTTGATCAAAGAACTGCAAAAATAAATGGAACATTTTATTTATGATCAAGATTGGTATAAGAATATGCAATAAGAATTCTTCCCATAGGAACTGAGATTTAAATTGAGATTGAAGGAAGAATATGAGTAACTAGTTAAAGGATAGAGGATGATATGTTCTCAGCAGAGGAAATAGCACATGCAAAGGCCCTGGGAAAAGCAAGCTGGGGCATTGAAGGAACAGAGACAAGGCTGGAGTAGCTCTACAGGCAACAGTGGGGCCTGAGTGAGGCTGGGAGATGACTAGGCAGACCATGCAGGGACTAGTGGATCAGGTGACAAGTTTTGTCTATATCCTACATGTATAAGGGCAGTTGTTCAAGGGTTATAAGCATAAAGATGATATGATTGATTTTAATTTTGTCTTAAAATGTGGAGAATGGAGAAGAGGGGAGAACACATGGCTGTGTAGGTGCTAGTTAAGAGGCATGAGATGGTGGTGGCTTATTAGGATGTCTGCCAAGGATAGAAAACTAGAGGTCACTTTACAAAAAGTCTATCATTTTGGCTTATAATAACTTAATTTGCCTCTCAGAGGAGAGTAATATAAGTGTTCAGACTTGAGGTTCAATTATGTGAGCTCTGGTCCTTCCTAAGGGCAAGAGATTTCATTAAATAATTTAACTTGAGTCTTCCTGAAGAAATGTCTTTGCTGCCCCATAAGGCCATTTCTGTAGTTATTCTTCCAATGAAACATGGGTCAGTTGCACTGCATGAGCCAGGAGGCTGAAATCACCTGACAGCAGTGCCCTAGAGCCCTGTTTAGAAAAAGTTACAGCAGTATCTCCCTCCAGGCAGCCAAGGAAGGCACTCCAGATAGCACCAGCACCTTGCAAATGGTGGTGGCCCTTTCCCTCTTTGGGCTAGCATGACACAGCTGTCACATTTGTGCTGAGGCTGTGACACCAGCATCCCACTGGGGTCATGTGCAGCTTAGGTTAAATGAGGGCATTTTTAACTGCCAACTGGAGTAGTGTATGCGTGTATGTATGTGTGTATGTATTTCTACTCATTAAACTTTAGAAATAAAACATGGAGTGGGGCTGGAATTGGAATGGGATATGCATCTTGCATTTTCTCAGTGGCACCTTCTTCCTCCCAGTTATAGGGATATGGTAAGAGTTCAGTAAATATTTGTTGAATGACTGTGCAATCTATTTGCCAAAATTCTAGGAAGCTGCATCTTGCAAGAAAATCAGAGCAGCAAGTAGATGACCAACGGACTTAGGACATGCTGGGGAAAATCCTAATCACATGTAAGGATTTGGAGGAAGTGGCTTGGGTGCACGGGCAAGGGTGGTGCATCACACAGAGAAGGGAAGAAAATTGGAGAGCATTTGGCAATGAAGACACTGCATGGAGAGTAAAAGGTGGAATAGCTGCTTCATCTTATCAAATTTTGGGGAAAAGGGATATGTTCAAAAAGACTTTCAAATGGAGACCATCGTGACTAACACGGTGAAACCCCAACTCTACTAAAAATGCAAAAAATGAGCCAGGCGTGCTGGCGGGCGCCTGTAGTCCCAGCTACTCCGGAGGCTGAGGCAGGAGAATGGCGTGAACTCGCGAGGCGGAGCTTGCAGTGAGCTGAGATCGCGCTACTGCACTACAGCCTGGGCGACAGTGCGAGACTCTGTCTCCAAAATAAAAATAAAAATAAAAATAAATAAAAGACTTTCAAGATATTTTGCTATGAGTCCTGTGGGAATAACTTCTCTTTAAGTTCCTTCAAAAACCTACTATAGTTCTATATTGGCCTTCAAGGTTAGATTTGTTGGAGTTAGATTTGTGTCTTTATTACATGAATCAAGAGGCAGAGGCAGCCTTAAGGAAACCCAGACATTTTGGTTTACAAATAATTGGAAGCGTCTGGACTGCCTCACTGCTGTGTGTTTCTGGTGGGATTTTGGGATTGGCACTAAGCTTCATTCATATTGAAGGCTGTGGGTGGAATGATCAGTGGAGTGACTTTACACAAATATATACTTTGGCTCATTCTGAGCTCTCAAAAAATCATAGGTTGCCAGAATTGGAAGGCATCTTGGAGATCATTTACACTTTACAAAGAAGTTGAGATCACAATGGAATATCACATAATATCACACAACTTCGGTTTAATAGCCTTAACGGAGTTGAATAGGAAACCCTGCGTCTGGTAAGGCTCTTTTGGTGGCAAACAACAAAATCTGATTCTAGCTAACTTAAAAAGGGGGGGAATTTATTAGAAAACACAGGAGAGAGTCACAGATCCAAGGAAGTGCAGAACACCAAGCTGTGGGAGGACAGGACAAGGTGGCTGCTGGACGGTGAGGTTTTTTCCTCAGGATACACCCACTGATTGCCTTCAGTGGCTGGGTTTTTGGACTCATAGTAATCATGCAGTTCTTTAAAAATATAGTTTTCTCTCCTCTTTTAAAATCTTCAGCTGGAAGCATTTTAAAGATTCAAAAATGCTACAATGATTCTTATCTGTTCAAAAGAGAACTTTTTTGATGACAAAGATAGTTTTTGCCACTTTGTGGATTAAATATATTAAGTACTTTATGGACTAAATGTTTATGTCCCAGCAAAATTCATATGTTAGAGCTCTAACCCTCAATACAGTGGTATTTGGAGATGAGGCCTTTGGGAGGGAATTAGGGTTAAATAAGGTCACGAAGGTGGGATCGTCATGACGGCATTAGTGCCTTAAGAAGAGAGACTTCCGAGAGCACTCTCTTTCTTTCTGTCTGCCATGAGAGAGCTCAGTGAGAAGGTGGCCATCTGTAACCAGGAAGAAGGCTCTCATCAGGAGCAGAACTTGCTGCACCTTGATCTTGGACTTCTTGGGGAAAAGGGATATGTTCAGAAAAGACTTTCGAGAAATCTTGCCATGTTTCCTATGGGAGTAATTTCTCTTTAAGTTTCTTCAAAAGCCTGCTATAGTCCTACATTTTTCTTCAAGGTCCTTGCAATTAGGTTTGTGTCTTTATTACATGAATCGAGGGGCAGAGACAGCCTCAAGGGAACCCAGACATTTCGGTTTACAAATAATTGCCAGTGTCTGGACGGCCTCGCTGCTCTGTGTTTCTGATGGGATCTTGGGATTGACACTAAGCTTCATTGATATTGCAGGCTGTAAGTGGAATGATCAGTAGGAATCCACCCACAGCCTGCAATATGGGTGTGGGTGGAATGATCAGAACTATGAGAAATAAATTTCTGAAATTGGTTTTGTGAAAGGGCCACTCTGGTCAATTTAGTGGTTAAATTGTAGCCCCACTGATGCCAAAGGAGTTGAGGAACTAGTACTCAGGCTCTCATCCAAGTGGCTCAGGGACTTGCTAGTTCTCTGACCTGAGTTTTGCTCACTCCTTGCTTGCTCAGCAGGACCACAATTTATACCTGGGGACAATGTTGATTTTCTGGTCTCTCTGATCAGTTGGGCTAGCAGGTGTGATCGAGTGTGCAGTGTGTCTACACTCGACCTGTCAGCCCTTCAGAGGGACAGAAGCTTCTCAGTTGGATCCTCCCTGCAGTTGCTGGGCAGCGGAGAAGGCAGGCAGTGCAGCACGGAGTCCTTCCCTCTTTCATCTTGGGGGCTGTGCCTCTGCTATGATTCCCCTGAACTTTTTAATTTTTGTTTTTTATTTTTTATTAATACCTAACAGATATAAATATTTGGGGGGTACATGTGAAATTTTGATATTTATATAGTGTGTAAAAATAGACTCTCCACTGAACTTCTACAATGGCTTCATAATTCGTCTATCTGCCTCTGGCTTCTCCCCAGTCAATGCACATTGTTTATACAGTCATATCCTTTACATCTTCCTGATCATGTTTTTTTTTTTTTAAGTGAGATTAAAAAAAAAACACTTTAATTGTGGTAAAATAGAGATAACATAACATTTACCATCTTAATCATTATTAAGTGTTTTAAGTTTAGTGATGTTGAGTATATAGTAAGTCCTTACTTAATGTCCTTGGTAGGTTCTTGGAAACTGACTTTAGTAAAAGACAGGCTCTTAGAAACTGACACTTTAAGCAAAAGACATACAGAAGGTCCTCAAATAATGTCGTTTCCTTCAATGTGCTTATAACAGGGATAAGGAAAAAATGACTTTGTTATACACAGTTTCCCATAAAGTTGCAGTTCCCAAGAACCTATTGATGAGGTTAAGTGAGGACTTACTCTATTCACATTGTTGTGCAACCAGTCTCCAGAACCATTTCTATCTTGTGAAACTGAAACTATGACCATTAAACAACTCCCCACTCCTTCTCCCTTCAGATCCTGACAATCACCATTCCATTCTCTAATTTTGATTACTCTCAGTAATGGCTTAATGACTACAGTATTTATCTTTTAGTGATTGACTTCTTTCACTTAGCATAATATCTTCAAGGCTGATGCATATGTTAAGGCATGTGTCACAAATTTCTTCTCTTTTAAGGCTCACTAATATTCCATTGTGTGGATGTGCCATATTTTGTTTATCCATCATCTGTTGATGGACTTGGGTTGCCTCTGATTTTTGGCCATTATGAATAATGCTGCTATTCACATGAGTGTACATGCCAACAATGTAATTTTTTTTGCATGAAATCCTATTTCCTGGGCTCACCCCTACCTTTCTTGCATCTAGGAGCAACACCATGGTAGGTTTCCCTGCAGATTTCCATCCAGAGGAACCAGAGGAGTTTTTGTTCCACAGGGACATTCCATGTAGTTTCACCTGTACTGTTTATCCCATTTCCTTCAACTCACCACCATTTTTTTTGTGGGGAGTCTGTGAATTCTTTCCCAGAATTTTGCTGCTCGACTTTCTCACCCTTGTTTACTTCTGGGGGAATCGAGCAGGAGCATGAGCGTGTGATGAAGGGAAAAGCTGCCTGAGGGTCTCTCATAAGGAAAACAGTCAGAGCAAGAGAAGAACTACTCAGCAAAGGAGGCCCTAGTGGCTTCTGAGTGGGGCAGTCAAGGTAGATAAGGGAGGTATCTTCAGCTCCCTTGGATCGGAGAAACATGACTAATTGTTGGGAAAGGCAGGCCCAGGAATGTGCATGGACTGGGCGTCAGAATGACTTGCTACATACATATGAAGAAAGAAGGGACTGTTGGGGTGTAGGACCCGCATGCAGGAGGGGTAGGGAAGAGGAAACAGTATCTGAAGCTATTTTTGGGAAGTTTCATGGGTGCTGAGATGTGTAAAGAAGATGCTTTTCTCCCCTCTTAAAGACCTACATTTTTCCTTAATGCCACTGTTATCCACTTTATGTTTCCTTTGACTGTGACTCCATGCAGAGGCTGGGCTACGTGAGGCTCTCCAGGGATTGTTGAGGTTAAATGTTGATTCTTTGGTTACCTGTCTTTGATCGACATTTCCTTAGTTTGAGTTTTGTTGGTTGTTTCTTGTTTTTGCTCTTAGATTTAGAGCGAAGGTAGTTTGTGACTGGGTGCAGTGGCTCATGCCTATAATCCCAGCAATTTGGGAGGCTGAGGCGGGCAGATTGCTTGAGGTCAGAAGTTCGAGACCAGCCTGGCCACTACGGTGAAACATCATCTCTGCTAAAAAAAAAAAGGCAAAAATTAGTTGGGTGGGGTGGTGCTTCCCAGCTATTCATGAGGCTGAGGTTCGAGAATCACTTGGACCCTGGAGGTAGAGGCTGCAGTGAGCTGAGATTGTGCCACTGTACTCCAGCCTGGGTGACAGAGCAAGACTCCATCTCAAAACAAACAGAAAAACCAAAAACCCAAAACAAAAGGGTGATGGTAGCTTGTGATTTTATATCTAAAATGTCATCCTTCTCTAGGACCCAGGAAAAGTGAAATGAGATTTTCAGAGAAATACAAACAAGAGGAAGCCAATTTTGTTCTTTACACAGGAATTCAAGCTTCGTAAGGGGGAAATATGTTTCCTTGAATAATACTTTGCTGAGATAACTTGAAATGTGATTTCACTCAGTTTTTTTCCTGTATTACATGTTATAAACACATGACTATTTCTTCTAATTATAAAGTATAATATTTTCTGTACTCTATTTTTGTAAGCAGTTAGCTTGAGAAACATTTCCTTACTGTTGACCTGGTATTTGAGATCACATATACCAAATGCTACTAAAGAAAAACTATTCTCATTGGTGGAGAAACTCTGTAAGACTTGGGAGAAGGATTTTGAATACAGAACTGCAATGAACCCCGAAGTTCCCACATTTTTCTGTGCCCTTAACTGCTGCCTTCTGCACCATATGTTCTCTCTGTGCAATGCTCCCTTCACAAAAGCCACAAGGCATTTTCTCTGCTGTTTTGAAAGAGGTATCTGTGGATCAAACCTTAGCAATCACTTACCTGGATTCTACCATGAATTCCAATTAGTATGTCCTTTGAAATACAAAAGATTCACTTCACTGGCTTCCTGGCCTCCATGTCTAGCCATCATTTTGAACTATTTGTTTGATTTCAGGGCTGACTGGTCACCGGAAATGTTGTTTCCATTAAAGCAAGTAATTTCAAGCTTGTGATATTGAACAATTATTGAATTCTTCCATTCAGAAAAACCTCCCTAGGATACAACTATTAGATTAGGAGAAGGCAGCTTTAGAAAAGCTGACATCTATGAAGCCATGCATCTGTGGGAGTCAGGCCATCTTATGAAAAAGTTTAGACAGGCATAGAAATGCTTTCTCACTTGGTGAGAAATCAGACTTCAGCCCCCTCCTTCTGTTTGACAGTAATATGTGTTTAGTTATCGTTAGTAGCCTTGGTGGAATCTTGAGATTACTTTGTTTTCTACTAATGCCCAATCATCTGTAGAGATTTTTCCCCTGTCAATTTTAACCTTATATCAGGTAGACTGATAAAGAGTGGTAAATGTTGCTTTATTTCATTATTTCCTTGCCCCTGTACACATACTAAGTATTTTATTTAGATATTGTAGGCCACGTGTTAGTCATCCATCATATCCTTCCTTTGATTTCTTCCTTCTACTATTTGTGAATGAGTAACAGTCAGAATCTCTTTTGTTATTGAATATTTAACTGACTAACAAACTTTATTGAGCAATATAGTCATTGTAGATTTTGCATCCCCATGCATGTTTTCTTTTTGCCAGTTCTTTTGGTGGCCAAGACCATGTCTCTTTTATCTTTCTCTTGGAAAACCAATTCATAGGCTCTCTGCTGGGGCTAATACTTCCACTTGTCAGTCACAGGAGAGTGCAATGATCAAGGCCCTTGAGTCTGCTATGATTTGAATGTGTACCCCAATTTCATGTGTTGGAAACTTAATCCCCAAATTCATATGTTGATGATGTATGGATGTGGGATTTTGGGGAGGTAATTAGGATTAGATAAAGTCATCAGGGTAGGCCCCCATGATGGGGATTGGTGGCTTTATAAGAAGAAGAAGAGAGACTTGAGCTGACATGCTCATACCCCCTCGCCATGTGTTGCCTTCCACCATATTAAGATGCAGTAGAAGACCCTCACCAGATGTGACCCCTTGACCTTGGATATCCTGCCTAGTCTTCGGGGCTGTAAAAAAAAAAAAAATATATATATATATATATATATTTTTTTTTTTTAAATAAATCACCCAGTCAGTGGTATGCTGTTACAGCAACAGAAAATTGACTAAGATAGAGTCTTTTCTGAGCCTTTTGCAAAAACAAACAGGAGAGAGGCAGAGTTCTTTTTCTTCCTAGGATCATTGGTTGTAAGGATGACATAAGCTGAAATTGCTGGTTGCTGCCATGTGGGGAATGTGTGCCTAAGAATAAATCAAGACAGAAAAGCGAAGTTGAGAGGTAGAGAAAAGGGATTTTCTTAATGCCATCATTGAACCCTTTCATCTTGACACACATAAGTCAGCTGTATCCCTTGCATTTTCAGCTATGTGAGAAATACATTCCATCTTTTGTATACACTAGCATGAGGTGGGTTTCTGTCATTTGCAATTGAAAGTGTCCTGAGAGATATAACTTCTAGGCATTTTATCCATGAAAATTTCTCTTTATTTGGTTTGATCACCTCTGTAATTTACTTCTGTATCCTTTGACACCAGCTAGTCCCGTGGTCTGCAGAGAGTAGACAATGGATATCTCCTGTGCATGTGGGGGAAGGAAGCAGGTGATTTTCAGAGAGATGAGGAAGTCTCCTAACGTGGTCACCAGACAAAATACAGAATTCCCAGTTAAAGTTGAATTTCAGATGACTAAAAAAATTTTAGTATAAATTTTTATGTCCTATGTAATATGTGGGACATATGTATACCAAAAAATTTATTGCTTATCTGAAATTCTGATTTAAGTGTCTTGTATTTATTCATCTAATCTAGGCTCATCAAATAACCATATCTTAAGAATGCACTTATAGTAGTATTATAAGGTTCCTAAATTTAGGAGAGCATCTTACCTGAGTAATTTTTTATACATAGAGTCTAAAATTCAGATTTAACTGTGTTTTCTGTAGTTTTGTTTGCTGATTCTGGCAACCATATCCCCTATCCACTCCAATTGTTTTTCTGATCCAGACAACATGGTGTCTAAATTGTAGTCTCTAAGAGCCACCCTGTTTGCCAGCTTCATGGGTCAAAGGAGAAATGTCTGGGTTTGGGCCTCTTCAATGGGTACCCCTTGCACCAGATGTGGGTGTTTGTAGGTGAGGGACACTCCAGAATGCAGGGCAACTCCATGGCTGTGTGGGAGGAGAAGGTAACTCAGGAGAATTAATGTTCACTGAGGATCTCTTGCTTGTCAGTCACTAAGGAGAAGCTTTGTGTCCACTGACTCATTTAATCATTATAATGGGTCTGTGAAATAGATTTTATCTATGCCCATTTGAAAAATAAGGAAACTGAGACTCAGAGTTGAAGTAATTAGCCCAAAACGATGTAGGTAGGAAGTAGTACTAGGTTGATCTGATTTTCAGCCCATATTCTTTCTACAGGTTCAGTTTTCTGGGGAGAGGACAGCCCCTGGTGTCTATAAGCAGAATGGGATGTTGCCAGGGCACGGAGAAAGAGCCAGTGGAGGGACAGTGGCTGCCTATGTCTGTAGCCTTTGTACTGGAGTCTCTGTGACCTTCATTCTCTGCCTGCACCTAGCTGAATGGATGGACATTTTGACCAAGGTGGTCTTTTGCGCCTTTCCATGGGACAGCGATTAAAGCAAATCGGATGGCCCTCAAACAAATGGAAAATGTTCAAGATCACTCATCATGAGAGAAATGGAAATTAAAACACCACAAGATACCATTTCTCACCTATCAGGTTAGCAAAGATTAAAAGTCTAATCATACATCCTGTTAGCAAGACTGTATGGAAACAGGTGCTATCACACAGTTGCTAGTGGGCACACAAACTGGTTTAACTCATCTAGAGGATAATCTGGCTATAAACACTTCACAGACTATGCACTTACCTGTTGATCCAGCAATCTCACTTCTAGGAATCTGCCCTGAAGACCTATTTCAATATTAGGAAAATGCATATGCACCAGTTTCTTCACTGCAACATTGTTTGCAATTGCAAAATATTGGTCTGCAGTCCAGTTACTAGCATTGTAGCAACACTGGTTTCCTGGGTTTATAATTTTAATATGGTTATGTAAGATGTTAACATTAGGGCAAGCTGGGCAAAATGTACTATTTTGTAGAATCTTATCACTTTTCTGTAAGTTTAAATTATGTTGAGCTAAGAGTTAAAACAAAAACAATGACAGAATTAACAAAGCTGTTTTCTCATCACCTGATGAGGGGCATGAAGACCAGGCTGGATTAACAGTGAATGGCCATAGCTGCCCAAGTCTGTCCTCTTTGGTCCAGCATATTCTGGAGAATTGGGTAGGGCTGGCCAACACTGGATTGTCAGAAGTCTCAACCACGGGAAAAGGGAGTGGAAGGATACAGACAGTCACAGCTACATCCTTAATGAGACTTCACGGAGCAGTACATTCCTGTATGTGAAAACTTGTCCAGACAGCTGGTGTCCACTGTTCAAACTGGGTCTGTGAAGGATGTCCTTGGAAACCATTCCATTACTTTAAAGTTTCATTTCTTGTGTGTGAGAGATTTACTGTCTTTTCCCAAATCACTGGTTATTTGGATTGTATATTCAAATACCTTGAACTATGTGACCTCTCTCTTTATGTGGTATTTTCAATTCTACAAATAGAAAAACTATGAAATGCTTAAGATGAGGAATCAGTTCTGTCTCCTAAATGACTTGCTCAAAATTGCAACGTTCCCATTTTTAAAAGATTGTAAAGTTGACAAATGCATCAGAGTGTCCTTAGTCAAGATGACTTAGGTGTCTCCTAACAGTTTTATCGTTTCTAATTTACACTTTATAGGAAAACACAGATTAGCTGCTTTTTATTTGCCATTCTAAATTATTTTACCAGAGCATGGGCTTCAGTGATACCTCACCAAAATATAAAACCCTTGATCCAGTGGAGATAGAATGAATTAATGGGTGTTTGGGGAATGTTTTAACCATGCAGTGTCCTGTGCACTCTACTGCCAGCTTTCTAGGGTCAACTCAGGGGCAGAGTGGGTTCAGTCAAGGTGTTCCTCCTTGTAGTCTAGCGGTGTATCTGCCTTGAACACCTGCGTGAGATAGATTCCATGTTAAGGCTTATAATTCATTTAATTGCCCCAGTAACCCTGTTAAGGCTCAGAGACTTGCAGTATCTTTCCCAAGTCACAAGGCTAATAAACAGTGGAGCTGGGGTTTGAGTCTGCCTTGCTCCAAGTCCAGAGTACCTTTTACTGAGCTCACTACCCAGCCAAGAGAGACCACTTCGGCCAACTCTGCCACTTCGCTGAGGCCTGGCTCTGCCTGTGCTTGGGGTGACAATAGCAGGTGCCCTCCTTTCTGTCAGTGCATGTACCTCATCTCTAAAAGCTGGAGCTGCTTTCTGTCATTCCTTCTCAAGCTCTACGATGCTTTCCTATGCACAGAAGTCATTGTGAAACAAACCTCATCTAGCTGGGTGTGGTGGTTCATGCCTGTAATCCCAGCACTTTGGGAGGCCGAGGTGGGCGGATCATATGGTCAGGAGATCTAGACCATCCTGGTTAACACAGTGAAACCCCCCTCTACTAAAAAAAATACAAAAAAATTAGCCGGGTGTGGTGGCAGGTGCCTGTAGTCCCAGCTACTCAGGAGGCTGAGGCAGGAGAATGGCGTCAACTCGGGAGGCGGAGGTTGCAGTGAGCTGAGATCGTGCCACCGCACTGTGGCCTGGGAGACAGAGCAAGACTCAGTCTCAAAAAAA
>NW_012100543.1:3198364-3204852 GCF_000951045.1 Mandrillus leucophaeus | reverse complement strand
ATGGCTGTACCTTTCTTAGAACCATTGTGAGAATTTAATGACATGACAGAGACAGCATCTAGCATGTAGTAGGCATTGAATAAATGGCTGTTATTATTTTGACAAGCACTGCTAATTCTCAACATAGCATTTTCCCCATATATTCCCTCTACAGGGCTCAGTCTATTTCTAATGAAGAAGAACAGAGTTGCAAAGCATGCTGCCTTTTAGAATCACTTTTATTTCTAGAGGACAGAAACTCTGCCAAGGAGAAAAATGGAAGTTATCCCAGGCTTTTGTGTGGATTTTATTTGTATGCAAAAGCTAGCAAGTCTTCTTTGTTCAGAAGATGAATTTCATTCTAATGGTGCCAAAGAATCTTCTAAAATTTCATAATTGCCATTCCTAGTGTGCTCCAAGCTGAAAGACAACAAAAGAATTAGGTGGCCGGTTCAGATTGGATTTGAGGAGGGATGTGCATTTGAAAATGCTTCAGCTGCTCCTGAGTCATCCCGATCTACTGAGACGTGCAGATGAGTTACACTGAGGAGTCAGCAGCATCAACCCAGTGTTGTCCAGCCAGGGGTACTGGGGATGGTGAGAGGATCTGGGTCAGGCCTGAGGAGGCACCTAGCTTGAGTGCCCTGGCCACTCTCCTAGGTCTGCCTTTTGTTTTCTATACATGCAAATGCACGGAGCACTTTACAACCTGCCAAGCCTTTTTTTTGTTTTTTTTTTTTACACTTTTTGTCTCATGTAATTCTCATAAAAATACTTGAAAACAGATATGGCCAATGTTATTATCCCACCTTATAGATGAGGAAACTGAGGTTCAGAAGTCCCAAACACACAGCTGGTAAAAGGCAGAGGCTGGAGTTGAATTCATGGTACCCAACCCTAAAAATAATCATCTTCCCTCTAGATTTATCTGCCTATTATGGTACAGTATAATTATCCAAGTTTGGATTAGTGGTGCTTTTTTTTTTTTTGGCCATCATGTAATACTGTGCAAATCACCAAAGCCTAAGTTTTTTACTCTGGGGATTTGGCACAATGATGATAATTGGGTACATTCTAGGGGTTCAGCCTCCATCATCACAGACAGCAAAATCTCAGGGGGTGTGGCAGGGCCCTCTGCATTTCCTTCTCTGCCATTCTTTTTCTTCTGTGTGGAACCACACAGAGCTAACAATCATGCAGTGTAAGCCGAGACAGAAGAAGAGAAGATGATCCTGACCTAGAGGCTCTCCAGTAGGAGGAGCTGGGTGGTGAGAGGGAGGCGGAAGTCTTTAGTTCTTGAACAATGCAGAGATCACTTTTCAATATCCAAAGCAGCTTGCGTGGTGTTTATCAATTTCAGCAGTATACAAGCCACTTTTAAAGAAAAAAATCATTCTTCAGGATCTCTAGGACACTTACTTTGTTTTTATTTTAGTTACTTGAATACATAAAACATGAAAATTGTTGTCGATTTTTAATGCTTATAGCCCTTATGCAACAATAACATGAGATTAAACTAGATTTTGTTTAATTTCTGATGATCTAAAAAAATTAATGAAAGGATATTCTGAGTCATTTGCCCCCAAATTTCAGTGCCCTCATGTGAGGTGGAGTTATGAATGAGTGCAAACAAGGGTCCAGGAATGTTTTCAGTAATGTTTTGGCACAGTTACGCAGCGAATGACTGAGAGAATTCAGTTCCCACATGGCGCCAGGTGGTAAATGCATTGGATGGACTTCAGTGCATATCTGTTCTGGAGTCACTGAGTGGGACCTGTGACTGATGATGAAGGAGAAATGATGAGTTTATAAATACCTCTTGGTTGCCTGGGATGACAGAAATGATCTGCCCTATCTTATTCTTCTTCTGGTTAACTCCTATTCATCCTTCAAAACACAGCTCAGTTGTCCACAACTCCAGGGAGCATTTCCCAGATGCTTCCATGTGGTCAGCCTTTTGCTTCCCCTGTAGGACCTCTTGGATCACTTTTCTTCCCAAATACCTTGCTGGCCCTAATGACCCTAATGGGTAAGACACTATTCTCTTTATTGTCCTGTCCTTGTATTTCCCACAGTACCATCAACATAAAGCTAAAATGTAATAGCTTTTACTAAACACTTGGGATAACAAGACCATAATATTGAAGCTGGAGGTTAAATATTGCTACTTCTATCCACAGGAAAAAGAGAAAGGTTAATATTTTCAGAGGCCCCCTCATGGGTGCACCCTAGATGTTGCCTTACTTTTTCTGTCTCCTAGAGAAAGCCTTTTCTTCCATCCTTCACAGTCTAAATCTCTACCACCTTGAAGGAAACCACCCTTCCTTGCTCATAGAAATTGATTTTGTCCAAGCATCTGACCTTGCGAGCTCCTCTGACACAGGGCAGAAATGGACAAAATGTTTTTTAACAGTTCATTGTCCAAATGTGGTTGTGTGAGTGGGGAAAAGGTCTTGGCTCACTGACTCTGCTTTGAGGTCTTTACTAGTGCAAATGAAGTTGGGGCGTGCTCTTCCTGTGGCCTGCCAGCCTCCTGAGGACAACTCATTGATGCAGAGCCATATCTGGATGCAGACGCTCGCACACCTGCCCCAAGCACATGCACAGATATTTGCAGGCAGTTGAAAGTAACTCTAGGTCGAGGCTGAGAACTGTCTTCCTAAAGGTGATACAATTTGCAATATTTTTTCTTCCCATCCTTCTGCTTTTAAGTTCACCCACAGGAAGCTTTTTGCTTTTTTTTTTTTTCTGTGCCTAAGAAGTGGGGGGTCCCTTGCAGTGTCTCCCACCTTTCTTTAGACTGAGTTTTGGTTTTTTGCCCAGGCTGGAGCGCAGTGGTGCGATCTTGGCTCACTGCAACCTCTGCCTCCTAGGTTCAAGTGATTCTCCTGTCTCAGCCTCCTGAGCAACTGGGATTACAGTCGCATGCCACCATGCCCGACTAATTTTTTTGAAATTTTAGTAGAGACGGGGTTTCACCATGTTGACCAGGCTGGTTTCGAACTTGTGGGCTGAAGTGATCCGCCTGCCTTGGCCTCCCAAAGTAGTTGGATTACAGGCATGAGCCACGGTGCCTGGCCCCTTACAGTGCCTTTTCGAAAACAGTGCTATCTACCTCTTCTTCCACCTCTGGCTACGCAAATAAACAAAATGACAGAAACTTTGAACAGATAGAGTTTGAGCGTAGGCTAGATAAAGTGAAGCTTCCTCTGTCTTAAATCTCCCCTTATCCATGGTTAAACCTAGGGGCTTTGTGTGCAACTGTGTGTGTCTTTCTTTTTCTTTTTACACTAGCCTGTTACTCTCTAAAGGACACAAGATCCCCAGAAGTAGCCTCCACTTGTTGCTCAACTTTATATTTTTACAGCCTGGCACAAACCTGGCACACAAAGGTTTGTTTACCAGACTGACTGGCTGATTTGATGTACTAAAATAATAGGAGCGTTCCTGCATCTAATGGAAATTTAGAGAAATGACAGGCATAGCAGATTTATGTTTAAGCAAGAATAAAAACAATGTGGTTCCCTTATATCAATATGGACTCTCAGTTCCTGTCAGGAAAAGACCATGTATTAATTTCCATATTTACTAAGGCACTTAATGTAAGTGCTTTATATAAGTAAATTCATTGCCATGTCTATCGTCTTCACGAAACCTAGCGTAATACCTTTCATTTAGAAATGACTGGTTTTTGAGTAAATACATTCTAGGTCAACATATGTGTCCTATTTTTTTATGTTGGTTTTTAAAGTTAGTTATTATATAGAAATATCAATTATTGCATTAAAACCTTCTCTGATGATGATAGATTAATCAATTACTACTGAAAACACTCCTTACATTTTAGTGCACAACTTTATAATTCATTTTCTCAGTTGAGAGCAAAAATTTGGCAATCGCTTTTGGTTGTATCTCTTAGGTAGAATTTTCAGGCATTTTATGTAATGTCTTCTGATAAAAGAAATTTAAAATATGGTGGACAAATTCTTAACAATTCATTGGCAAGTTTGGGAACTTAACTCGAGGAAATGTACTGGGAAATGGAACAACAGGTTGGAAAATAAAAGAGAAAAGCTAATAGGGGACCAGTCTAGGATCTCTGACACTGAAAGTGTAAGCTTTCCAAAAAGAAAGACTAGAGGATAAAATAGAGAGGAAGACATTACTACAGAAAAAATTTTAAAAGAACAGATTTAAATAATGAAAGACATGTTTCCATATTGAAAAGACCATGTAACACCTAGCTTGATGAATTTAAAAAGACTCACATAAGGCCAAATTATTATCTGCACTGTGGATAAAGGAAACATCTAAAAAGTTTTCAAAAAATAAAAAAAATTTGCATACAAAACAAGAATCAAGACTGTTACTTCTTCAATAGTAATGGGAAACCAGAAGATGATGTGGTAATAACTTCAAATTTTTGAGAGAAAAGAATTTCCAGTCTATAATTCTATATTCAGCCAAATGTCACTTAAGTATGAAGTAAAAATAAAGATAATTTTAAACATGAAATGTCTTAAACTTTAATTTTCTGGTGCACTCTTTATTAGGAAGCTACTGACAGATACATTAGTGCAAAGATAATTGCGGTTTTTGCCATAATTGAACCAACATAATGCCTCATAAAAGGGAGGGAGTAAACCACAAAGGAGACAGACACAGGATCCAGGAGACAGGATTGTACCGGAAGAAAGAGGAAGGGAATTCCCAGAGGGCTGATGTAGTAAAATCCCAGGCTGCAATTCAGGCAAGAGAGCAGCCAGCCCAGAATGGAGCAGGAGATAGGCATCCAGCAGAGATGACTGCAGAGGGGGTGTGTGTGTATGTATATGTGTGTGTGTGTGTGTGTGTGTGTGTTTATGTTACCATCCAGGAGAGATGACTGCGAAGGGTGTGTGTGTACATGCAGGAGAGATGACTGCAGACTAGTGTGTGTGTGTGTGTGTGTGTGTGTGTATGTTACCATCCAGGAGAGATGACTGCAGAGGGGGTGTGTGTGTGTGTGTGTGTGTGTGTGTGTGTGTGTGTGTGTGTTTATGTTACCATCCAGGAGAGATGACTGCGAAGGGTGTGTGTGTACATGCAGGAGAGATGACTGCAGACTGTGTGTGTGTGTGTGTGTGTGTGTGTGTGTGTGTGTGTGTGTGTGTTTATGTTACCATCCAGGAGAGATGACTGCGAAGGGTGTGTGTGTACATGCAGGAGAGATGACTGCAGACAGTGTGTGTGTGTGTGTGTGTGTGTGTATGTTACCATCCAGGAGAGATGACTGCAGACAGTGTGTGTGTGTGTGTGTGTGTGTGTATGTTACCATCCAGGAGAGATGACTGCAGAGGGGGTGTGTGTGTGTGTGTGTGTGTGTGTATGTTACTATCCAGGAGAGATGACTGCGAAGGGTGTGTGTGTACATGCAGGAGAGATGACTGCAGGCTGTGTGTGTGTGTGTGTGTGTTTATGTTACCATCCAGGAGAGATGACTGCGAAGGGGGTGTGTGTGTGTGTGTGCGCGCGCGCACACACGTGCGCACGCATCCAGGAGAAAGGACTGCAGAGGGGGGTGTGTATGTGTGTGTGTGTGTGCATCCAGGAGAGACGACTGCAGAGGGGGTGTGTGTGTGTGTGCGCGCGTGCGCATGCTTGTGTGGAAGGAAACTGATAGACTACCTGATGCATATGACATTGAGAGAAATATTACCTCATGGTTGGAGCGCTTGGGGGAAAGTTGTATGATAGGTGCATTTAAAAAATTAAACCCATTATTATTTCCAGAAAATATGTACATTTCTGTGAGAAAGGAATGTGACCATGGTGTCTCTATGTCTCTGCTGTAAAGAACATTCTCATAGTCCTAATAATGGCAGTAGTTAATTTAACTGAAAATGTGATCGAACATTAAAAAGTTGGGGAAAGTGTGTGTGTGCACATGTGTGAGCACATGAGTGACTGTCTAGTATTGGTCTGGTTTAAGATCAAGTTTTCATTCTCTATGAAAATTGAATAGATAATGTCTAAAAATGACAAATAATCAGGAATTCACGATAAGCATATTGTTTAGAAGTTTGATCTCAAATATAGGTGGCTAGGAATGGCAAGTGCCAGCCTCTGAGTAACATGGGGCAGGGGACTGCTCTGGTCTCCTTACCCTGTTTTCTTTTTCTCTATTGCACTGATATGGTTTGGCTGTGTCCCCACCCAAATCTCATCTTGAATCGTAGCTCCTATAATTCCCATGTGTAGTGGGAGGGGAGCAGTGGGACATAATTGAATCATGGGGCAGTTTCCCTCATACTGTTTTTGTGGTAGTGAATAAGTCTCACAAGACATGATGTTTTTACAGCGTGTGTGTGCGCACGCGCGTGTGTGTGCGCATCCAGGAGAGATGACTACAAAGGGCATGTGTGTGTGTTTGTATGTGTGTGTACATCCAGGAGAGGTGACTGCAGAGGGTGTGTGTGTGTATGTGTGTGTGTGTGTGTACATCCAGGAGAGGTGACTGCAGAGGGTGT
>NW_012100543.1:3174373-3196635 GCF_000951045.1 Mandrillus leucophaeus | reverse complement strand
GTGTGTGTGTGTGTGTGTGCATCCCGGAGAGGTGACTGCAGAGGGTCTGTATGTGTGTGTGTGTGTGTACATCCCGGAGAGGTGACTGCAGAGGGTGTGTGTGTGTTTGTGTGCGTGCGCGCACACATCTTTTCACTTGCATCTCATTCTCTCTCTTATTTTTTTCTTTTTTTTTGAGATGGAGTCTCTCTCTGTCACCCAGTCTGGGGTGCGGTGGTGAGATCTCGGCTCACTGCAACTTCCGCCTCCCGAGTTCAAGCAATTCTCCTGTCTCAGCTTCCTGAGCAGCTGTGATTAGAGGCGTGTGCCACATGCCTGGCTAATTTTTTGTACTTTTAGTAGGGACAAGGTTTCACCATGTTGGTCAGGCTTGTCTCGAACTCCTGACCTCAAGTGATCCAACCACCTCTGCCTCCCAAAGTGCTGGGATTACAGGTGTGAGCCGCTGTGTCCAACCACATTCTCTCTTATCTGCTGCCATGTAAGACGTGCCTTTTGCCTTCAGCCATGATGCCATGATTGTGAGACCTCCCCAGCCACGTGGAACTGTGAGTCTTTTTTTTTTTTAAATAAATCACCCAGTCTCGGGTATGTCTTCATCAGCAGCATGAAAACCTACTAATACATGCACTTTTAACAATTCTAAATTGACCAGATAAAGCACAGAACTTTATGTTAAGGTCATGGAATGAAAGCAATGACATCAACTCCATAACGTTACCGTATAAAGATTAACATTTTTCCCCTAATTATTTGAATTCTGACTAGGCTCCGACAGTAGCACCTCTTTTAGAGTGCCACGCTCTATGCCTGAAACAGAAATCAGAGATGAGATTCGAAAGCGAGAAGAGGAAAGAAACTGCTGCTTCATTTTGTCCATAAACAGTACTTTGCTCAATTTGACACCCTGCAGTGGTGTGACAAGCCACGTTCACCGTGGAGCTGTTCGTTTTGGCATGGCAACCTTACAGGGAGTTTATATATACTTTTTCTTTTTAAAGGTGGTTCTGCTTAGACATACTCTTATGAAATCAGTGAGCAGAGGCAGATGATGGTTTGACGGTTTACTTTGCTCTGGGGATTGAGGCAGAGGAGGAGCTCAGAGGCAACGTGGTGTGGATATTTGATCTATTTGGAGCTGACTTTCTAACTCTCTGTAACTCCTTTGCCCCTTTTAATCCATTATTGAGTGTTGCCTGGGGAATGGGGCTTTCTTGGAATCAATGTATTTGCTTTCTTTCCATCTCTGCCCGCCCTTACTCTCTCCCTCACTTACCTTGGCATCTTCTCTGCCAGCGAGCTACTGAAGCCCTTACTCTTCTGAACCAAGGTCACAGGTGTCCTGGATCTCAGCAGCTGAGTGCTTACATGGATGAGGGGCACTTTCACACATGGGGATGTGGTTGCATTGCTATACAATAGCTTCGATTCCAAATAAGCTCTGAAGACATCTTGCCCATTAAGGCAAATAGTATTTACTTTTGAATGATTATGGCTAAGAAGGCTCGGGCATGTTTTGTGTGGCCGGTTAATTGAAAATTACTTCCTGTTCTCAGCTGGCTGCTTCTTGCCACAGACAAATGAGGATGCATCTGACAAACTTCTTTTGTGGGTTTTGTGTCCCAGCTCAGTTCTAAAGATTTAAATCAGCCTGTTCTCCATTCTGCATCCCCTGAAGTCAGGTTTTAAATACAGCATATTTTGTTCTTTATTTACACTACTCAAGCTTTTGTAAGTATTGAATTAAAGAATACACATTAGTGGTTCTGGGCTGCATTTGGATGTTGGAGCCAGTAGGATCGTTTACTGGTAAATCCTCAGAGGAGTAGTCAGTTTAAGTATGGCTCATTTTTCTGTTTTTCTCAGGAATTCCCTTGTAAAGTTTTAGGAAGGCTGTATAGCCCTCTTTTTCTATTCTTCATAGAAAAACTTACATTTATAAAGGCCTTTGGTGTCATCAAGACAGAAGACAAAAAGATGCTTAAAGGATGACAGTGGATTAATGACCTGAGGCCAGTCTCATGATTAGGTATCTGGGCCCCTTAATGAAAGGAGCATCCATTGAAACCCTCTGCTGTTGCTGATGTCTTGTGGTCAGTACTTAATGAACGTTTTCCTACTGTGTGAATCCAGACCAAGTGAATGGCATATAGGAAACCACATCTGTAAAGTTCTCTGAGTCCATAGAGCCGAAAATTTGGCTTTGAAGACCTATGTTACTATTCCGGCTCTATTGCTTTTCCAGTCCAGTGACCTTAACCCAGTTTCTTAATACCTCACTTTCTTTATCTGTATATAAGAATGATTCCAGTCACCTTCTGCAAGTAATAAATAAAATAATGTATGACAAAATTATGCAAATATATTTATTTAGTCTTAATACTGTAAGAGATGAATGAAAATATTTGTTTTTGCTGTCTATTATTAAGACAATTTGGCATTTTTATGATTATAGTCTAGCATAGAAAATAAAAAATTATTTAATATTTGAGCATTCAGACCAGTAGAAATAAAGTGGCTATATATTGTGTGTGTAATATAAACACAAAATGTTTCTAGCTCAGAAGAATTTGCTTAAAGTAGAAATAAGTACAAGTCGCTAAGTATTTTCATTTACGTTGATACTTCTCAGAATTCCTATGACACTTACTTTTTCTGCTAGTCAGCACTTAATTGAGGATATGTGATAGAATAAAAATTATCAACCTGGGAGTGTTCAGACTTTTCCTCTGCTAAGGAGAATCTGTACTTGGCAGTCAAATGTTCCACCCGCCTACCAGTCTGTTTCCTAAAAGTTTTTCTTCACGCTGAACATCTGTGACAGAGAATGAAGAGTGGAGGCAGGAATAGGAACAGAGTATAAAAGGGATGCAGGAGGAGATTTTTCTAGGGGCTATTTGCAAATGAGAAGCATTAGAGAGAGAAGGATATGAAAAAGTTGTGGAGAAGAGAACACAGTTTGGGAGTTAGGACATAAACACAGAATGGAATTATTTTAAAAATGCCTTTGGAGGTTGACCTCCATGTAGCATTCTTCATGGACTGAACCTTGTGGCTCACAGCTTTAATAGGGTTACAGATGAAAAACATCACAGAATATTTTATGTGATTTTTTGTCTGTCCAGCCAAATAATCTCATCTTCTTTTGCATCACATCCCAATAGATTCTTGCTCAGTGCCCCCTTTACTATCAACCATCAGAACAATTTCTGTGAAACACAAATGTGATCATGCTACTTCCTTGTTTAAAACCCAGTGGAATGATAGGGACCACGTCTGACACACATGCACAGGCTAATGGGTCTGGGCCATTTGCCCATCTTAATTATTAGATGACACCTCCCCACTCCCCATCCAAAGTGGTCTTTCGTAATGCAGTAAAGGACACTGACTCTCACTTGAGGAGTTAAGGGAAAGATTTCTCAGTAGAAGGTGGAGAACAGGGATGTTCTCCTGGGTGCTTTGATAATCTCTGCCTTCAGTCCACATGGAATGCCACCTAAAGTGGCCAAAGCAGCAGCCATGTCCCACGTGAAATCCAGCAAGTCGCTGGAGGAATTTGTGACACACTAAGGAGCCTGCGGTGCATGTGGCCCACCTTGATGGGGAGCCTGGTTTCATCACTGTCTTTGTTTAGAATTTGCAGCACAGGAGAATACTTGATTTCATTATTGTTTTTAAATTCTGTACCACAAAGGACATCCATATTGCCAGCACCAGGGGCAGACTGCTCCCCTGTGACAAACTGCTCCCCTGCATCCCCTTAGTTTACCAGGAGATGATACAGCAGCCACTCCCTCCCACTTGTTTTCCTAGAGACTGAAGAACAATTGTATTCCATGCTTGATTTGACTGACATGGAGATGCCCGATGACCATTTGAGTGGCAGCCTCCCAGATCTGTAGAAATCACAATACAGAGGTCACAGAGACTGATGAGAGTCTTTGAGACCAGGCACTGTAGATCCACGTACGGTAAGAACAGTAGAGTGATTCCATTATCTTGGGCTCTGGAGATAGAGTACTGGGTCCGGAAAAACAGGACACCCATGACAGAAAAATGCAAGCAATGAACTGTTCGTCAGCCACAGTTGGGACTTTAACTTTGCCTGGCATGTGCAGTATTCACATTCTGAACTTTGGATTGTGTTTCTAAGTACTTGTAGTCATTAAATACTATTTCCTTTTTTAAAAGATAAATATCAATGCTTTCAAGAGGCTCAGTCAAACAGCCTAGGCCCTGAATTTATTTTATTTTAAAGGTGCTTTATATAGTAATTTTTCAAGTGCAGTTGTTTTCATTATTCTGGTGAATTTCAGTTAAAAGTAAGCTTTTCCAACTTGCTTAAAAGGAGCAGATATTTGAGACGGTGACTGTTTACCACAAACTCTTAAAGAATGAGAGTTGAGTCCCACTGTACGGAGAGGAGGGAACTGGTCAAATGCTGAAACAAATATGATCAGCAGCTGGGCAGAAGTGAGAAAGGGCTGCACAAGCTTGGCAGGGAGGCCGGGGCTTCTGATAGATCCCTTCCCGGGCCCATAATCCGCAAACTTTCTCATTGCCTGCAAGGTGACGTTCCTGCTCCTAAACATGGCAGCACGTGGAGTTCTACCCACCTCTTCTTCCACTTCATCTTTCTATGTTTTTCCCTTGCATGGACCCTATCTGTGTGCTCCAGGGAGCTCTAACTGGCCAGTGCCTGAATGTGACATGTTCTTTTATGCCTCTGTGTCTTTGCCCACACTGTTTCCCTCCCTGAGAAACTTGACTTTCTTCTTCTTTCATTTTTCTATACTCATCTGTGAGAGGTAGTGAAATGTCATCTCCCCCATGGGGATGTCACTGATTCCATTTCCAGTTACATCTCAAACATTTGTAACACAGTTCTGGAGTCAGAATGCCAAGTGTGGATCCTGTCTCCACTACTTAATGCTGTAAACTTGGGCAAGTCACTTAATCTCTCTGTGCTTTAATTCCCTCAGTTGTACAACAGAGATAATAATATTGCAAATAATTACTTACTATGACAATAAAGTAATCAAGAAAGTTTCCTTTAAGCACACAATAACTCAATAAGTGTTAATTTTTATTATTTTTGCTATCATACATTATGACCACTACCATTACCATCATATATACCTCCCTAGTGCTTTTATTTATACAGATTTCATTCACACAGTTATTATTATTTGTGTGAACCTGACTGTCATGTAACTTTAATTCCAAAGGCTTAGTACATTATTTGGTATGAACGGGTGTCCAGCAAATATTTTTGAAATTCAATTATTGGTGTCTATGCCTTTTATCCTTATTAGATCCTAAGCTCATTAAAGTGTGCCTTCTGCTTTTTAGCAATAATCAGGGATGCTAGCCAGTGCCCCTGCACGTAATCAGTATTCAAATAATTCCCAAAGAAGCCAATGTATTAATGAAGTGTGTGCAGAAATGACTATTTAATGTTGCCTGTCAGAGAGCGGAGCAGACTGCAGGTGTCTTGAGAGATCTCACCCCGGTGTGCCATGCGGGCTTAGCCATATGGGCTGAAGGCAAACATTGTGGTCCAAGTCTTTGTTTCCTAAGCCTCTGTTGAAATAAAAAGTCAGACAAGATGTAGTGTTAAAGATGAGGATCTGTCCTCTAAGCCTGAAGCCGAAGTGTGAAAGTGGTTAGGGAAAGAATAGGGATTTGTGTGTAGGGTGGCTGGCTGGACTAGCTTAACTCTGGTGAACTTTGTAACTAGAGAGTAGATTCCATGCCCCATAGCTTTAATAGCCTGATTTCCACAAAACTGGGAGTCTTTTAATTAAAATTTCTCTGCTTCTACAAAGCTATCTAATGGGCATTATTTGGTTGGATGTTTCATTATGTTACATTCATTAGGTTACAAGAGCTTAAAGTAATAATTCTCTTCAAAGAGGGGTCAGGCTGAATGAAACACTTTGATCCACCTTCTGAGAACAGGACTTGAGTATTTCCATGTAAGTGTTTAAAGTGGGTTGTTTCATACCCCAAGAGTGTGATGTGTTTTTGATCCATCTCACATCATGTTCTATTAATACCATTCTGAACTTTGGATTGATTATTTAATAGCTCTTACTATTAAATGCTATTCCTTTAAAGGGACACTTGTTAAGATGTTCAAGCCCTGAATTTATGTTTTGTTTAAAGAGTGCCATATAAAGTTGAGATCAAGAGATTTTGAGGGAATGATTTAAGTTAAAAAATGGGAAAGTTACTTTAGTTTAGGAGTAACCGTTAAAGATTTTCCCAGAGAACTGAAGCACACAGAAAAAAATGTGGGGTCATTAGAAATGGAATGCAAGACTCTTTACTCTTCAAGTTTAAGCTGCTAGAAATGAAAAATGTAAATAGACAGATAAATGAGGGAGAGATTTTGAAATTTCTTTATCAAGCAGTTGAGTTGTTGCCTGAAATGGCAAAGAAAGTGGAGTGAAGTCCTCTTGAGACCAAGCATGGCTTCCTGAAGTCCCTCCTCAAGATGTTTCACTTGTCATTCTCCACTTTTGTGCCTGTCACTGACTCTCTTAGCTTCCATTCTCCCAAACTCCTTCTTTCCTTCATTCAATCAATACCCATCTTTCATTCTGGACCTAGTCTATTGAAGAATAAAGACTTGCCTAAAAGTGAGAACACAGCCATTTATTCACTAAAGAAGTGTGTATTGAGAACCTGCACCATTATGTCTGGCACTGTGATAAATGCTGGAAATTCAGGGATGATGTCGCTTAGGCACAACTGGCTGCTCATACGGAAGTTTCCTTTTCCTCCTGGGCACAGAGCTAAACCATATTTCTTAGCTCACCTGCAGTCAGATGAGACCATGTGACTAGGTTCTGACTAATGGATTTGAGCAGTTGTAATAAGGGCCATTTTCAGGTCTGACTGCTTGCATGACCTTAACTTTTCTTCCTCGTTCATCATGGCCAGCTGAAAGCAGTAGATCCAGAAAAGGAGTTTAGGCCTTAGGAGTTAGCACCGTCATTAGATCAAACAGTTGGGTTCCTAAATTATCACATGACAGTGAGCCATCTGGGATAACTATTTTCTGAGATACTTCTGAATGGGAATTTGTGTGATGAGGAAGTGAACTTTAATTTTGTTAAGCTACTGAGATTTCAGGATTTATTTGTTACTGCAGCAACTATATTATGTACTCTGACTAATAGAGATGAATAAGATACAGATCCTATCTTTAAGGAGTTACTATTTTGGGTGGGAGAAACATTTAAATAAATGATTATAAAACAATATGATCAATATAGCAAATGAAATGTATAATATGCAGTGGAAGTAGAGCAAGTGGTAACAAAGGGATGCTGATGGTGACAGGCTTCCCAGAGGAAATGCATCATTTTGAGTTTCTTGCAAATGTGGGCTTGGCTGGAGGAAAGAGGTTATGGGTAGGGAGAAGGAGAGGGCAATAAGAAGTTTGTTGTGGCTGGAACAGAAGGGATAAGGTTGATCAAGGGGACAGAAGGGGGTGGAGAGGGAGGCAGGTGGCAGATCACAGAGGCTCTTACATGCCATGCTGGGGACCTGGACTTTTTGAGATGGGTCCTATTCCACATGCTGATCTGTGATGATGTAAGAAGCGCGTGCAGAATGTAAATCAACACTCCGTGTCTTTCCTCGAGTAAATCTTGAGATTAAAAAAAAAAAGTCTACTGAACTTAAACAGCAAGATAAGTGATGTAGTTTTTCATTCTGGCAGAAGCTTCTTATTTGGTTATGTGTGGAAAGCTATCCACTTGTCTGAGGCCCACACTTTGAGTAGCATTTTTAGACAATTTATTCTGCTTACTGTGGATGATGGGTGTGAGGGGTATATATTCAGAAGCAGGGAGACCACCTAAGATAGATGCAGAAGTAATTCCAAAGAAAGACAATGAAGACCTAAACTAGAGCAAGGGTAGTGTTAGTGCACAAAAGGGAATGGATTTTGGAAATACTTAGTACAGAAGCAGGGCATGGAAAGAGAGAGAGAATTAAAAACTGAGTCCTAAGTTTCTTGACTGAGTGTTTGGATGATTGGTGGTGCCTTTTACTGAAGAAGAGCCTATAAGAGGACCAATACATGGACCTGGGGGTAGTCTAATGAATTAACTTTCAGTGCTGTTGAACATGAAGGGGCTGAGGGAGCTCCAGGCAGATGGTTGAGCAGCTAGTCAGAGCTGACTGTCTAGAGCTTGGGGGAAGAGCTCTGGGATGGAGGTCCAAATTTGCAAGTTATTATCATAGGAGTTATAGAAAACAGGAGTGTAACCATACAGGAGTATGAAAGACAGTGGCCCAGGATAAAACCCTTTGGCACACCAGAATTAAGGGGACAAAGATGTCACTAGATAGACTTGGCATTCCAATAAAGTGAGAGGTCCTGAGAGCCCTGAGAACAAAGAGGCAGAGTTTTTAGAAATACTCAGCTAATGAATGCAGCAGGGAGGTCTAGCAAAATATAAAAGAAAACACCTCCACTGGAATTATAAATTAGGATGTCTTTGATGAAATCTGGGGCAGAGGAGTGGAAGGGGCAACTGCAGCACTGCAGTGAAATTCTAAGAGATTCTTAAACCCTCAAGTAATCTAAGCAAGTCCCTGTTTCTACCTCTGTAAGATAAGGAGTCAGACTAGATAAGCTCTAAGGTGCTTTCAGCTCTAACATTCTGTAATAATAAATACTATTTTGAGTACCTAATGTATAGTAGGCACATCATTTTTATTAAATTTCTGTAAGGTATTGGCATGCCATTTTTCTGGAGGCAGAAACCATGCTGCGGTTCATCTAGCCAATGAATTTCTGAGCTGAGAATTAATAACTAGATTTGTCTGAAACAAAACCCATGTTCTTTTCACTACCCTGCATTGTACAGTGATTTTAAGGAGTGATAAGGTACAAGGTAGAATGTGAATTGAATTTGATAGTAGATCATTTAGAAGAGCCATCCTTGCTATATTTTCACAGACAATCCTCCTTTAATAAAAGGCAGAATGTTCCTTTTGAGGAACATAAACCAAACTCAATGTGAGGTCTTGGAACTACTCAGATATTAGGTATATAAAAAAGACCAGGATGATCAGCAAGTGACAGGGAAATGGGAAACTTTTACATAGACAGAAAAAAAAATCAATAGTGCATAATAGTTTACAGAGGTGATGCATTTTATAGTTAAGCATCTCTGAAGATGAGCTTAGTAGTTGATAGATATAGAAACTCTTGGAGATATAATTCTCATTCAGTGCAGATAAGCTGATATCTGAAGATAATTATCTGATACAATAAGAGAAGAACTCATGCTTCCTCAAGGTGTCTTCCTTTGAGCATGTGTTAAGAACGATTGTTTTCAAAGTTGGCCAGCTTATCAGAGGAATTTTCTACATCTTACCCAGAGATAAAAAGGGAGAAATATTTTGAGTATATAATACCTTTGAAGAACCGTGTGGTGTTAGTACACTTTGAATAACTAGATAAATAGGCACAGCCAAAGTTTTTGGAAACTCTCTGACTTGCGTATTCAGACTTTTCTGTATATTATTTCTAGTGCAGATTTTCTCTGTTTAGTGGTCTTGCAGGTTCTTCCTATGCTCTCACATAAGTCCTATAAGAGATAGTCTAAGCTTTAAAGTGTTTTAGAGCTCATCAAATCCAAATTTTTAATTTTATAGTCCTAGAGGCCACTCAGCCCCATCCCCAGCTTATACCTGTCCTAGGATCTCAGAGCAGCCCAGTCCCAAGGTGGAAGTAAAGCGAGGGGCTCAGGAGTTCTGTTCTCAGGCAAGCTGGCTTCAGTGCTGCTCTGACATCACTCTGTTTCTTGCTGGGTTCTTGCTTCACCTTGATTCAGTGACAAAAGCTATTTTGTGAAAACCCCAGGCCTAAGTCTCTGCCTTGACTTCTTGCTTGTTATCTCTGTTAGTCAGGCTAATCTAGGATTTAGTGCAGTAACAAACCAACCCTCAAATATCAGTGGCTTAACATATAAAGTTTATTTCTCACTCATGAGTCTAGCACCGCTGTAGGATAATTTTCTTTCAAGCAGTAACTTAAAGAGCTCAGTTTCGTGCATCCTGTAGCCACACCATGTGGGCTTTCAGGTTACCTAGCAGAGGGAGAGTGAGCTGGAGGGTGAGCTTCATCTCTTAAATGCTTTCACTTGGAAATGACACACGTCATTTCTGCTCACTGCCCATTGGCTAGAACTAGTTTACATGGTCTTTGCTAACTGCAAGGGGTTTTGGAAATTTAAGAAAGCACATAGATTTTGTTAAGCAATAAATGTCTCTGGTATACTACGTAACTGTTTAGACTGCACGTTTATGTCCCTTTCAAATTCATATGTTTAAGGCCTAAACCCTAGTGGGATGATATTAGGAGATGGAGTCTTTGTGATGTGATTAGGTTATAAGGGTGGAGTCCTTATAATAATATTAGTGCTCTTATAAGAAGAGACAGGAGAAAGGTTGCTGCTTCTCTCTCTGCTCTCTGCCATGTGAGGACTCAGCAAAAAGATGGCCATCTGCAAACCAGAAAGAGGGCCCTTACCAGAACTGACCATGCTGGCACCTGATCTTGGACTTCCCAGCCTCTAGAACTGTGAGAAATACATTTCTGTTGTTTAATCCACCCATTTTTGTTATAGCAGCCCAAACTTACTAACACAGCAACACAGGGCTTTGTAATTGGTCCTTGCTCTGTTTTAATTTGGTGATTGGAGCTCTTACTTGCCAACACCCTGCTGAGTCCTGACTTAATTTTCTGCTTTGTATTCCACATAGGGTTTACAGTTTTGCCTCACCTCTTTCAGGGATGGGGTCTTAGTTCACTTGTTTTACTGTTAAGGAGTATCTGAGGCTGGATAATTCATAAAGAATAGAGGTTTATTTGACTCATGGCTCTGCAGGCTGTCATGGCATAAGCATCTGTTTCTGGTGAGGGCCCCAGGAAGCTTCCACTCATGGGGAAAGGCAAAGGGAAGCAGGCATTACCTGCTCTTTCAACAACCAGTTCTTATGGGAACTAATAGAGTGAGAACTCATTAACTACTGCGAGGATGGCACCAAGCCATTCATGAGGGATTCATCCTCATAACCCAAACACTTCCCACCAAGCTCTATCTCCAACACTGGGGATCAAACTTCACCATGAGTCTTGGTAGGACCAAACAAACTATATTCAGGCCGCAGCAGATGGGTATCAGACTTCAGCCTACAGACAGCCTTCTCCAACTGCTGCCCTGCCAATGAGTGCTATTTGGAGCCCCTTCACCCACTATGCATACATGAAGGTTATGCCAACACCAACTGGTGGCTTACAACAGCAGGAATTCTCAAAACGTGGTGAGGGAAGTAGCCATAGCCCTTTAATTGGGATAGGAGGTATAGTTTGAAAAAGCCCAGATGACTGCGATAGAGCCTCTTCCCCACAGTCCCCCCTGGGAACTGGTCCCAACCCAACTCTGTCTGACTCACATGTTCCTTCAGGACAGCAAGAGGAGGGGTTTTGAGGCTATTTCTATTCTATTTTGAGTAGGTAAACAGGTGCTTCCAGAAAGGCTGTCTGTGCTTTTGATTCCGAAAATAGGCATCTCAGTAGTATCAGATAGCAAAAAGTGGGCGAGGCAGTGATTTTGGAAAGAAACCACTGTAGCTGTTTGTTTTGTCCCCTGACCCTACCCGTGGCACCACCCAGTCCTATAAACAGATGGCTCCTCCTCTGGAGCAGCCAGGATCCAGCTTCTCAGGGGCCACTCGAGCTGCCACACACTGCATTCCTTCCTCCTTCTGCAACAGAATGGGATCAGGCCAATGAGAGATTATCCAGGTTTTCTTCCTTTTTTTTTTCCTTTCTTAAAAAAAAAAAACTTGTAATAAGCTGACTTTGTACAGTGGAATGTTCTTTGTGGCTTAAGAAGAAATAAACAGTAGTCTTGGTGGCTCTTAGGAATATATGCGGTGGAGCTTTAGACTCTTGAGAACGTTGCCAGTTCCAGTGACTGCTCTGAGATTAGGTCACATGAGTTGTCTCGCTGAGTAACAAAAGGTGGGATTCACATGACTGGGCTGACCCCAGTTGGCTGATTATTCAGTTCAGACAGAGCTAAAGAAAACCAGTTGCCCACTGGCCTTTCAACCCTGCTTCTTTCCTGTTATTTCCTCAGCCATTTATAGTCTAGTGTCTGGAGAGAGCTGGTCCAAAGTTTGGCAGGACTTGAAGCAGATAAATTATTTGCAGACCAGCAAGGGCCTTACAGCTTTACTAGGAAAGGAAAAAATGGAAGCTTGGATGGAAGGGTGCTGATGTCTTCTTTTACTGGCTCAGAGTGTTTTCATCTTTAACCCCCATTGAGGCCAAGCACAATTTCAGAATCACATTCTGCACCTTCGCTGGGTAAATACTCTGTTACGTACTTGGTGGGCAGAATCTAAGAATTCCCTGCAGGCAGATGAATATGAACTGGGCACAGCAGGAGACATTGCAGTGCTGTGAGTGCAGTGCACCATGATGTCCTTCTCAGGGCTATGCCAATACCTGCCAGGTTGTGAGAAGTTCACAGTCGTGTTTCTGTTCATCTTGCATCTGCTTAGAATTGACCTTCCTAAAGCTCAGTTCCAGATTCTTTTTTTTCTTTCAACTTTTAGAATCAGAGGGTACATGTACAGATTTGTTACGTGGGTATATTGAGTGATGTTGAGGTTTGGAGTATGATTGAATCAGTCTCCCAGGTGGTGAGCATGGTACCCAATAGATTTACTAGCTTCTGTGTTTGTATGGGGTCACCTACTAAAAGAGGGCTTTGTTTTCACTTTTAAATGTAAACCAGGTAATTTAGGTTACATATGATAGGAAAAAAGAGGCAATAAAGAAAAACCCTGTAAGTTATTTCCTATGTCTTCTCCACCACACATCTAATAAGTTATCAGTTCCTCCTGATTATGCCTTTCACACATCCCTCTAATATATCATATGCTTAATTAGGTTAAGGATAAGGGTAGGTTAAGGCTCCACTATGTCCCAACTGGAATATTTCAATAGCATCCTGACTGGTCTTGCTACCTCCAATCCTAATTTACCTTTGTTGTTGTTTTTTTTATCCTTCTAGTGGAATGACATTTCAGAATACAAAAATGACCATGTCACGGCCCTGTGTAAAAGTTTTCAATGACTTTTGATCACCTGTGGAATAAATTCCAACCCCTCGTCTTAGTACATAAAGCTTGTCACAATGTGGCTGCTGCTTTTCTTCTCCATTCTCCTGCCTCTCCGCACTCCCGACATGCACCGTGCTCCACGTCTTTGTGGAGACCAGGCTGTCTCATGCTATTCTATGTCTCTGCTCCTCCCCACATGTTTCTACCCACAATGACTCTCATCTCTTCATCGTGCAAACTCTAATGAATCTTTCAGCTTTAGCCCAGACAATACGGCCCCTAGGGAAACTTTGTAGATCCCCTCACGTGGGTTGGAGACCTACTCTGAGGGCTCAGATTTGGTGTGTTTGCGTATATGTGTATAGCTGTATGTATGTATCCCTACCAGACCATGAGCTTCTGTGGCCAAAAACTCCTTAATTCATTCTGTAGCTTCCTTAGGACCCAGTCTTATTCCTTCTCCTAGTAGATATCCAATACATATTTGCTGGCCATTAATAATGGAAAAGTAGGGTAGAGCAGAAGGTGCCCAGGGTTGGTGATGTCTCAGGAAATATACAGATCTCCCATTCAGAAGCTCCCACCAGGACCTGCCTGGGGGTGATAAGAATAAATGAGTTATCTTTTAGTTCCACTTAACAGATACATATGGATCACCTCAAGGTTGGATATTAAAATACACTATGAAGATCGGGCACAGTGGCTCATGCCTGTAATCCCAGCACTTTGGGGGGCCGAGGTCGGGGGATCACTTGAGGTCAGGAGTTCAAAACCAGCCTGGCCAACGTGGTTTGGATCTGTGTCCCCACCCAATCTCATGCTGGCCAACATGGTGAAACCCCATCTCTACTAAAAATACAATAATTAGCCAGGCGTGGTGGTGGGCACCTGTAGTCTCAGCTACTTGGTAGGCTGAGACAGGAAATCTCTTACGCCTGGAAGGCAGAGGTTGCAGTGAGCCAAGATGGCACCGCTGCACTCCAGCCTAGGTGACAGAGCAAGACTTTATCTCAAAAAAAAAAAAAAAAAAAAAAATTTATACACACGCACACACACACACACACACACACACAATTAAACACTGATCCCTGAGGAAGAAATGCAAATTCATGCTCAACTAATCCCTACTGGTGAAATATTAAGCTTGGGCAAGTTTCCCATGATTTAATGAATAAGCTGTAGAAGAGGACACCACACTCTTCCGTCTGCTGCCCCAGGCTTGTGGTCACAACCGGGAGGCAGCCCGATTTCATCAGTGGTTAAATGAAGATGAGTGTATGCCCAGTCAGCACAGGGAAGATCACTGAAGGTCAGGGACAGAATGAAAGGGAAGGGCATCACTCTCAGCCCAGTGAAGAGATTTTCAGCTGACAGGCATTCCTGAGTGAAACTGTCCATATTATAAGGGCTTTTTACTGCTTTCTGCACATCTGCTCTATGTTGCGTGGCATATAAAAGGCATGAGGCACACAGGGGAATTAGACAAAAGGAGCCGCAAGAAAAGAGATGGTCACTTTAAAAAGTCCCTAACACTTATATACAACTTTATAGTTTTCCTTTAAACAAGTTAGCTTTTATCATTATAAAATTATATGAAAAATGCTAATAACAAGAAATAATTGTATCCATATTTCTACACACAAAGATAATCGCTAAAATTATGTTAAAATTTTTCCCCTTCATCTGTACCTCTATACATTTCAGTAGTTGAGAACATACCATATGTTTTCCCCCACTTGCCTTTATATCACAAGCATTATATGTTAATATATAGTTGTTTTACAGTTTTTATTACACTTTTAAATTAAGATATAATTTACATATAGTAATTTCTACAGTAAATTCACTCCTTTTCAGCATACAAAAGTTTGTGAGATTCATGAATATGAGTTTGACAAATGTGTACAGTCAAGTAACCACTGCCACGGTCAAGATATAGAACAATTTCGTCTTCCTCTCAAATTCCCCGGTGGCCCTCTGTATTCAACCACCCTTAAATCCCAGATTCTGGAAACTGCTGATCTGTTGTCCATTTCTAAAGTTTTGTTTTTGCAAGAATTTCATGTGAATGGAATTATACAGTGATGTGGTTTGGATTTGTGTCCCCACCCAATGTCATGTTGACTTTTAATCCCCAGTGTTGCATGTGGAACCTGGTAGGAGGTGATTGGATCATGGGGGAGGATTTCTCATAAATGGTTTAGCACCATCCCCCTTGGTGCTATCCTCATGATACTGAGTGAGTTCTCCTGAGATCTGGTTGTTTAAGAGTGTGTGGCACATCCCTCTGTCTCTCTCTTGCTCCTGCTCTGGCCATGTGAATTGCCTGCTCTCCCTTCATTTTCTGTCATAATTGTAAGTTTCCTGAAGCTTCCCTAGAAGCTGAGCGGATGCCAGCATCATGATTCCTGTACACCCTGCAGAACCGTGAGCCAATTAAACCTCTTTTATTTAATATTTACCCAGTCTCAGGTATTTCTTTATAGCAGTGTGAGAATGGATTAATACAAACAGTATGCAGACTTTTGGTTCTGCCTTCTTACATTCAACATATTGCATTTATGATTCATACATGTTGTTCTGTGTATAACCAGTTTATTCATTCTTATTGCTAAGTAGTATCCCATTGTATAAATGAACTATATTTATTCCCTCGGTGAGGTACATTTGATTTGGGTTTTGTATAAATCTGATCATATTTAGACAATTACAAAAAAGCTGCTGTAAACATTTACATACACGTTTTCATATGAACATGTGATTAATTTCACTCAGGTAAGTGCCTAAGAGTGGATTGCTATGTTGTATGGTAAATGTGAATTTAACTTTATACAAACCTTTCTACCTAGTGTGCAAATCTTAGTTTCTAATACCTCATTCTCCAATAAAAGGAACCAGAGATTTTTGGAGAAATGGCTGATTCAAGGACTAGGACAGGAAATATATAAAATGAACTTGGAGCATCTTGCAGTATCAAAAATGAAATAAAAACAAAAAAGCCCATTGATGGGGACATATCAAAGAGTCACAAGGGCCACTGAAAGACCTCCTAATGGCCAAAGCTAGAAAAATTTGAGAAACAAAGTAGAGAAAGTAGTATTGAATTGTAACCCAAAGTACAAAAGAGCTATCCATGCGTCCATACTGATATAAATACATGATCGAATAAATTAACGAATGGGGGAGAAGAGACGACAAATCTCCCATGCATAGGAATTCCAAATAAATTATGTAAAAAAAGGGGGAGCGTAATTCCCCAGTCCTTCAGTCCTTCAGTGAACGTAGTGACTTCCTTCTAAAGTGTACAGTATGGAAATGGATGGGAAGTGGAAAGAAGAGTAAGTTTAAAGGTGAGAAATCTGACAAACACTACCACAACCAGGTGATCAAAGTTAACATCAACAGCCAAAAATCATGTTGATTATATGTACTCTTGATATGATGTGATGAAAATGGCACTTTTACCTCTTTGGTTTTCCCTGCAAAAACCCATAACCAAATCATCTCCAACAAAGAGGCGAACTGCAATAGAGAGATATCCTACAAAATATGTAATCTGTACTCATCAAAGCTGTCAAGGTCATCAGAAATAAGGGAAGCCTGAGAAAACTGACATAGCCAAGAGGAGCTGAAGGAGACATGCTGGCTTTACATTACGTGGTATCCTAGATGGGATCTTGGAACAGAAAAGGTCAGTAGGTACAAAATAAGAAAATCTGAAGAAGCTATAGACTTTAGTTGATAATAACCTATCAGTGTTGGCTGGTTAATTGTAGCAACTGTACCTTGCTAATGTAACATATTAATAAAGGGGAAATTATCTGCAGGGATAGATAGAACTCTCTACTATCTGCTCAGTTTCTCTGTAAACCTAAATCCATTCTAAAAAATAAAATTTATCAATTAAAAAATCCTGAAAAATTGCCTTCCAAAATGGTTATATTACTTTGTATCCCCACCATCAATGTATGAATGTTTTGTTTGCTCTGTATCCTCGGTAGCATTTGGTACAGTAAGTTTATTTTATTTTAGTTTTATTAGTAGTAATACTATATCGTCTCAGTAAAGTTTCTGCTCATCTTTTGCTCACTACTGGTTTTCTATTTGGGTTGCTGGTTTTCTTGTTTTAGAAGTTTGGCAGAATTTGAAAAATGTATTTTGAATATATGAGATATTTTATCTTATATACAGCTTGAAACTTTTTCTCACAATCGGTGGTTTACTTTTTCATTCTCTTAATGGTCTTTTGAAGAGTATAAATTCTTAATTTTTATGAAGTCTAATTTATCAATTTTTCTTTTATGGATTGTGCTTTTGATGGTGTATCTAAGAACTCTTTACTTAATCCAAAGTCAAAAAGATTTTCTCCTAGAAGTTTTATAATTTTAGGTTTTACATTTAGGTATATGATTCATATTGAGTTAATTTTTGTATAGGTTTTGTAAGGTAGAAAGAGAGGATACACACACACACACACACACATATTTATGAGACACTTAATGCCAGCTTATGAAAGCAGCGGGGTGGAGGGGGTGGAGACTGGGGGCTGTACTCTGCAAAGCCACAGAGGCATAGCTGCCCAAAACTGTGGGAGACCACCTCTTGTATCAGCGTCACCCAGATGTGAAACATGGAGTCAAAGGAGGCCATTTCGGAGCTTTAAGATTTAATGACTGCCCCTACTGGATACATATACACATATATGTATGTCCTATATTCCTACCTCTTATATATGTGTGTGTGTGTATGTATATATGTGCATATATATGTCCTTTATTCCTACCTCACAAAACTTATACAAAAATTATAATATGTAAATATAAATATATACACACACACACACACACACACACACACACACACACACATATCCTCTATTCCTACCTGTCAAAGTCATCAGAAACTATATATATATTTGCAAGTGGGTATCTAATTGTTCCAGTGGCATCCGGTGAAAATACAATCCTTTCTCCATTGAACAACCTTTTATGCCTTTGTCAAAAATCAGTTGATCATATATGTGCAGGTTTATGCAGGCCTGACTATTCTGTTCTGTTTACCTACATGTCCATCTTTGTGCAGGTACCTCACTGTTTTGATTACTGTGCTTTACAGTAACCCTGGAAACCAGGTATGGTGAGAACTCCAACTTAGTTCTTTATTGTTTTTTAAAGTGTTTTGACTATTTTAGTTCCCTCACCTTTCCATACAAATTTTAGAATCAGCATGTCCATTAAATCCTGCTGGGATTTTTGATTGAAATTCCACTGAATCTAGAGATTGATTTTGGGGAGTTGACATCTTAACAATATTGACTCTTTCAATCTATGTGCATGGTATATCACTCTATTTAATTAGATTCACTTGGTTTCATTCATGTTTTGTAGTTTTCAACCTGTATATCTTGCAATATTTTTAGATTTGTGACTAAACATTTTATGCTTTTGGTGGTAATGTAAATGAAACTTTCAAAAACAATACAATTTCTAATTTTCATTGCAGTGTATAAGGATACAACTGATTTTATGTATTACTTTATATCTCATGGCCTTACTAATTATAGTAGCATTTTTTTTTTATGTGTGTGGTTTTGTAGGGGTTTCTTTGTTGTCTGTAATTAAAACAGTTTTATTTGTTCTTGTCCAAACATTTTCTTTTTCTGCTATTGCCTTATGGTACTACTACAACCTTGAAGATGGTGATGAATAAGATTCATGAGAGCATATATCCTGGTCTTGTTCCCAATCTTAGCAGCAAAATTCAGGTTTTCAACATTAAGTGTGATGTTAGTTTAAGTTTTATGTGGATGCTTGCCTGATACGGTTTGGCTCTGAGTCCCCACCGAAATCTCATCCTGAATTGTAATTCCCACCTGTCAAGGAAGGGGCCTGTAATTGCCACATGTCAAGGGAAGGAGGTGATTGGATCATGGGGGTGGTTCCCCCATGCTGTTCTCATGATAGTGACTGAATTATCACGAGATCTGATGGTTTTATAAGTGTTTGACAGTTCTTCCTTCACATGCTCTCTCGTGCCTGCTTCCCCTTCCTCCATGATTGCATGTTTCCTAAGGCCTCCCCAGCCATGTGGAACTCTTGACCATGTGGTAGAAAAGAAAAAATCCCATTTTCTGGGGGAGAAATTCAAGCTGGCTGCATAAATTTGCATAAGCAATAAGGAGCCAAATGTTAATAGCCAAGATAATGGGGGAAATGTCTTCAGGGCATGTCAGAGATCTTCATAGCAGCCACTCCCATTACAGGCCCTGAGGCCTAGGAGGGAAAAATGGTTTCATGGACCAGGCTCAGGGCTCCCCTGCTCTGTTCAGCCTTGGGACTTGGTGCCCTGTGTCCTAGCTGCTCCAGTTCCAGCCATGGCTAAAAGGGGCCAAGTTACAGCATGGGCCATTGCTTCAGAGAGTGCAAGGCCCAAGCCTTGGCAGCTTCCATGTGGCATTGGGCCTGTGGGTACACAGAAGTCAAGAATTGAGGTTTGGGAACCTTTGTCTATATTTCAGAGGATGTATGGAAACACCTAGCTGTCCAGACAGATGTCTACTGCAGGGGCAAAACCCTCATGGAGAAACTCTGCTAGGGCAGTGAAAAGAGGAAATGTGGGGTTGAAGCTCCCACACAGAGTCCCCACTGGGGCACTGCCTAGTGGAGCAGTGAGAAAAAGGCCACAATCCTCCAGACCCCAGAATGGCAGATCCACTGACAGCTTGCACCATGTGCCTGGAAAAACTGCAGACACTTAATGCCAGCCCATGAAAGCAGCCAGGGAGAGGGTGTTGGGGGTGCTGTACCCTGCAATACCACAGAGGTGCAGCTGCCTAAGACCATGGGAGCCTACCTCTGGCATAAGCATGACACAGAAGTGAGACATGGAGTCAAAGGAGATCATTTCAGAACTTTAAGATTTAATGACTGCCCCCACTGGATCTTGGACTTGCATAGGGCCTGTAGCTCCTTTGTTTTGGCCAATTTCTCCCATTTGGAATGGGAGCATGTATCCAATGCCTGTACCCCCATTGTGTCTTGGAAGTAACTAACTAGCTTTTGATTTTACAGGCTTATAGGCAGAAAGCACTTGCCTTGACTCAGATGAGACTTTGGACTTGGCCTTTTGAGATAAAGGACTTTTGACTTTGGGGGACTGTTGGAAAAGCATGATTGGTTTTAAAATGTAAAAAAGACATGAGATTTGGGAGGGGCCAGGGGCAGAATGATATGATTTGTCTGTGTCCCCACCCAAATCTCATTTTGAATTGTAATTCTCATGGGTTGAGGTAGGGACCTGTAATCCTCACATGTCTAGGGAGGAAGGTGATTGGATCATGGGGATGGTTTCCCCCATGCTGTTCTCGTGATAGACAGTGAGTTCTCACGAGATCTGATGGTTTTAAAAAGTGGCAGTGTTTTCCTTTGCTCTCACTTCCCTCTCTCCTGCCGCCTTGTGAAGAAGGTGCCTGCTTCCCCTTCTGCCATGATTGTCAGTATTCTGAGGCCTCCCAAGCCATGCATAACTGTGAGGCAATTAAACCTCTTTTGTTTATAAATTACCCAGTCTCAGGTAGTATCTTTATAACAGTGTGAGAATGGACTAACAAAATGCCTTTTATCAGATTGAAGTTCCTTTCTACTCCTAATTTCCTGAGAATTTTTATTATGAATGAATATTGAATTTAGTCAAAGGCTTTTTCTGCATCTGTTGAAATGATGATATGCTTTTCCCTCTTTAGTCTATTCCTATGGCGAATTACATTGATTGGTTTTTGAAAGTTGAGTCAGTTGAATACCTGACATGTATCCTACTTGATTATGACATATTATCCTTTTTGTATATATTAGTTTCAATTTGCTAAACTTTGTTGAGGATCTTTGTGTATATGTTTATGTGGGATATTTTTCTGAAGTCCTGTTTTCTTATAATGTCTTTGTATGGTTTTGGTATCAGGTTAATGCTTGCCTCATAGTGATAGAGGCAGGAGGCAGAGAACTCTCCTAGGCAGATAAGGGAGGGTCCCTAGAGAATCTCCAACCCACCCCACAAGTGCTTACACCAGATGTTTTGTGCAGAACTTGCACAGGCGGTTTGCCTGAACATTCCTATAGCAGACTAAGGGCACACATGTACACTGTGGGGAGGGGGTGGAGCCACCAGGAATTTGCACCTTATACAAATAGGGAAGCCAGCCCCATCAGCCTTTATATAACAGCCCTGGTATTTAGCTGTGAAGGGGGCAACTGAGAACCTGCTTTTAGGACCCAGCTCTTGGCTGAGAACTTTCCTTTTGCTTAATAAATTCCACTCCACTCACCCTTCAATGTCTGTATGCTTAATTTTTCCTGATTTTGAGACAAGAACCTGATCTAGCTGAGCTAAGGAGTAAAAAATCCTGCATCATCTTGGTGGCCCATATGGGCACCTGAAGAAGGATGAGTAAAATGCAGAGCCCCAAAACCTCTTTTACTTTCGTTTCACAGCCTTCTTATCCTCAGATTTTTCTGAAGGTAGAGGAAAAACTGAACCTCTGATTAGCCAATTAAGAATGAATGGTGGTACATCTACAGAGGAGGGTCCTCTCCACACCGATTGCTCTCAGGAGTTGGGAATGTCGACTTTGTTCCAGTCTAGTCTTTTCTATGGCATTTTTATTCTTTCTTTTGGGACAGTCATGGCACCTATCTCCTCTTTTACAATGTTAGAAAGGCTGATGCAAACTATTACTGGGTAGAATGAGCCCTTGCCCCAGCCATCGGATGTGCAATTTAGAACAATGTAATTTCCATCTGTTCTTAGAAGCATGTCCCCTATTCCCACTTCAATGGCCACAGGCTTGCGCAGGGGATGGACGGGTGAGCAGCAGCTTCCTGCCCCTATCCCCTCCTGGCTAGGGTGCATGACTCTATTGTTGGAACCGAACTGTCGATTCCCTCCTGGGCAGGGGTCGCCGCGAAGGATCACCGACACGAGTTTCACAGCAGAGAGTTATTTATTACTAGCGCGCTAGGGTCCCAAGCTCTAAGTTGGCCCTGGGACCCCGACTGCTTGTTACATGCTGTTTATATAGGCAAACACAAGTTCAAACACAG
>NW_012100543.1:3168762-3170223 GCF_000951045.1 Mandrillus leucophaeus | reverse complement strand
GCCATAAAAAGGAATGAGATCATGTCCTTTGCAGGGACATGGACGAAGCTGGAAGCTGTCATCCTTAGCAAATTAACACAGGAACAGAAAACCAAATACTGCATGTTCTCACTCATAAGTGGGAGTTGAACAATGAGAACACATGGACACAGGGAGGGGAACATCACACACCAGGGCCTGTTGGGGGGTGGAGGTGAGGGGAGGGAACTTAGAGGACAGGTCAATAGGTGTAGCAAACCACCATGGCACATGTATATCTATGTAACAAACCTGCACATTCTATACATGTATCTTGGAACTTAAAGTAAAATAAAAATTAATAAAAATTAAAAAATTATTGATCCATAAAAAATTGAGGTTGACATTAATAGACTAATGCAAGTGTAAAATTTGGCTTTTTCTCCCTTGAACAATATTTTCATGTAATAGTAAACAATAATGAAAGGTTTTTGCCTTTTAAAAAATTTTTGAGTCACCATTTTGGCTAAAATAAATGACTTATGGTAATTTGGAATTTTATTTCATAATATCAATGCTTTGAACCTCTAATATATTTAATAGGCTTCCCCAAATCAAACTTCAGCTTCAAAAATTGTCTTTTCTGACCCCTACCTTGTGGATGCTACAGAGAGGTAAACAGGATTATTTGACGTTATTTAGTTATGTGGGGTTGTCAAAGTGATGTTCAATCTCTTTAGGTTATATTTTAGTAAATAATATTAATATATGTTCCAAAATTGTATGGGGTGTCTAAAATTCTAATGTCTGAGTATATGCTATCAATCATAATTAAGGTTTTTATGTTAAACTATTGTAAACCACAGAAATAAGCAAATTTTTTTTGTCAATTGTGTTTGACTGTAACTACAACTACCCTGGATATTTTGTCATTCACAGACAATTGTTGTCTTGCTTTGAGCCTTTTTCAAAAGATGGTTTATAATCAGCTATAGGAGTTTGACGTGCTCTCAATGCAGGTTTCTGATAACTTTGGAGATTTTGACATTGGCATAAAGGAAGAACATATAAGACTCACAAAGAACTGAAATGTTCATGAATATTAAGCAGAACAACAGTTAACAGAATGGACTGAACTGACAGAAAACTGAAGTAATCTTTTTAATCTTTTTGCTTAAAGGGTTGCTGATCCTTGTTTTGTTTTTCAGAGTCCAGGAAACTTTTATTTTGAGCTACTTGCAGTCTTTAATAATTGAGTAAGGTATCTTCCTGTGAATGAAATTTGGAACATATTTGTTTTTCTCTGCCTGGCTTCTCCAGAATTTGGAAACCATTTGTGAGTATTCTTGACTTATGGCAATATAATTATTTGCATCAGTGCAATAAGAATCCATTTTCTGTTGCAACAGGACACAATTGGAGAAACTGATTGTTTTACTCAGGTTTTGAATGGAAGGGTGTGCTTCCCTTTAAGGAATCAAGCTTGACTTGCAGAGCCAATAA
>NW_012100543.1:3142139-3167377 GCF_000951045.1 Mandrillus leucophaeus | reverse complement strand
GTGGGACCCTATCGAGGCAGGGTGGGACCCTATCTAGGCAGGGTGGGACCCTATCTAGGGCCACCTGGTGCTAATTTTTTAAGTTTTATGAGGCCTAGTTTCACTATGTCTGCCACATGTGCATGCTACATGCAATGGCCACATGGGGTGGGAATGAGCCATGACCACTGCCCAGGCCCGGGCCTCAGGGCAGTCTCAGGCACCAAGGGCCCCATGTGGCCAGCTGGCCAAGCCAGGAGGGAGGAAACAGCAATTAAAAGTTTATCTCCCAGTTGGAGGAATCCATTTGCATAAGAAGTTTTTCCCTAGGCATCTTCCCCCCTCCCCCCGCACTTAAGCTGTTGGTGTTAACTTCTTTGAGAGGCTTTTTTTTTTTTTTTTCCACTTTTGAAAGGCATTTTATTAGGCCAGGACTCCCTTGTTCAAGGAGGACCCAGCTCCACAGCTTCACCTTAGCATGACTAATTCCTGTGGATTAGGCTCTTTCCTGTTTCATGGATGGAGGTCATGCTAGCATCCAAGAGAGAGACAAGGTCTGGAGAACTCAAAGGTTACTGACAACAGGGGGATAAGCTATGCAAGGGTAAAGGTGGATAATTCCCACCCCCGAGGTCCCCTATTAACATGGGTGAAAGTCACATTGACAGCCAGAGGTGGCACCCTGTTCGAGGTTGCCAGAACTTGGGAGTGTAAGGATGGAAAAAGGAGAGAGGGATGCCTCTTCTTTCTCTCCCTCACATATCCCAGGTATTTACTAGGAAGGAAAAGGAACTAGAAATGCCTGTTCCCCTCTTTCTAGATGGGTAAACAATCATCTTCAATCTCTGCTTCTCTTGAACTCCTCCTGAATCACTGGGACGCCTTTGAAAAAAATGCCTTATTTTTCCTTTTTCCTCCTCTGTCCTCATACCGCAGGATACATAGTGGTGTTCTCATACCACAGGATACTCCCCTCGGATGCATTCCCCAAACTGGAACAAGTTAACTTCCCCAAACCTTAAACTGCTGGGCTTAAAATTGAGTTTCGTGGAAGAGAACCCAGAAGCCTGACATGCAGGCAAAAGGGTAAAAGTTTTTACCAGTCAGACTTCTGGCCTCTCTCCCCCTGTGCAAACTGGTTGAATGAATGATAAAATCACTGTTTATATCCTCTATAAAGTGTTCATTAATGGAAAAAAGATGTGTGAGGCTAGTCTTAAAGTGTAGCCAATCTGGTGTGCTCTGTGTCTTTGTGTATGGTTCTGTCATAAAGGCTACACTAGGATAGAATGCAGACCTAGGACTCTATAAGCCCAGTGTTCAAAGCCAGCCTGGCAAACAGGTCAGTAATACACTTTGTTGCAAGTCTCCATCTTGTTTTATGTCTTTGGGAGCATGACCTGTAACCACACGGCAAGCTGTAACCACCATTTGGTTTTGGTCTCTGCCATTTTATAATGGTGGCCTGGGTTCAATCTTGGCATAGAGAACGAGTACTTTCTGGTTAATATCTGTGTGACTTTTACCATTTGCTGATTCACTTTCACTCCGTGAACAACTTCCAGCTTCCTTTATTAAATATTCCTTTCTCTGAGCCACCTATAAAGATCCTAGATTTTGTAAAAACTACTTATCACCTCTTTGAAAATACCTCGTATACTTGCAGTTAAGCCATAACTATAGCTGAGGCTTCTTGTTTTCACCTGTGAGGTTACTTTGGTAAAGTTCAAAGGCCAGAAATATTGGCCACTTGGCATGGCTAAAGTCAAGTAATAAGGGATTTGAAAAGATTTTCTTAAGGAGCACTCAGCTTAATTAAAAATGGATAGCTAAGCTATAGGTATTTTTAAAAGGCCTTTACGTTTTTCTCTTCTTGGATCTTGTTTTTCTGTAAGAAGAAAGAACTTTTCTTGTTTTTTTCTCAATCAACTGAATTGTTTTTCTCCATTTTGTCTTGCCACTCTTAGTGCATGCATGGCAGGCCCTAAGATAACTTCTGATAGCCTGAGACTTTGGGAAAAAGCAGAGAAGGAGCCACAAACCCCATTTTGGTAAAAAAAAAAAACCAAAAAACAAAAAACCCTCTGTTTTCCTCAAGGAACCCCAGGAATTAAAAGTGGATAGATCCCTCTCAGAATCCGTTTCTGTCCTCCAGCCATATCTGCTTATTAGGCTCTGTTAGACCACACACTTTCCTAGCCCTGTTTCTTGGAAGGCTCCACCCTGAGGCCAATAATCCAATTAGGAGATTGGCAAATGAAAAATGTTACAACTACGAGGTCGTCTTCTGTCTGTCTGTGTAATCATCATGTATGTGTTATGTGTGGATGGTTATATAAAAAAGAGCTCTAATTGATTGGCCTGAAGAAAAATAAGTGCTTAGATCAAATTTTTTTGAAGGAAAAATAAAAGGCTCCACCCTAATCCAATTAGGAGTTCGGCAAATGAAAAATCTTACAACTACGGGGTCTTCTCTGTCCATCTGTGTAATCATCATGTATGTGTTATGTGTGGATGGTTATATAAAAAAGAGCTTTAATTGACTGACCTGAAGAAAAATAAGTGCTTATATCAAATTTCTTTTGAAGGAAAAATAAAAGCTGTAATGCCTTTTAGTTAATGTGACTTTAATCTTTAAGGAATAAAAACAGTTTTGAAGATAGTTGGTAAAATACAAATGTCTTCAAAATGTAAATATGTGGTCTAAATTATGTGGGTCAGATACTAGGTTTGCTAAATGTTTTAAGGTTATAAACTGCTTCTTTGGCTTTGAGAACTGTTTGACTTACCTGCTTCACAACTGGTAAAGCCTGGGGACATATGGAATTAACCACACCCTTAACTATGCTGGAAAGAGTCACACCTTACCTGTGCGTGGTACATAATTAAAATAACTTAACAGGTTTTACACTAAAATTAAAAATTGCTAAGGGTTGCCATTATAATATGTACTTGAGACTACTGGAAATAGATTTATATGCAAGGTGTGTAAGGAAAGTAAAATGCATTTTTGGTAAAAGAGTATTAGAAGGCATGGGAATGTAAATTTCTCCCAATGATTAAAGGATTGTTTTGAATTAGATAAGATAAAGCTAGAGGTTTAAACAAATGGTGGAAGGTTTGTAAAATAATCTTGTAAAAGAAACTCTGTGTGTGAACATATTAACAAAAATTTATAAAGGGTTATAAAAGGTTTATAAGAATCTTACTTCATGGTCAAATGATTAAGATTGGATAGAAATATCTGTAAGGTTTCATTTAAAAAAATTGGGGTTGACCCCATCAAAACGTGTGCAAAAGATATGAACAGACACTTCTCAAAAGAAGACATTTATGTGGCCAATGAACGTATGAAAAAAAGCTCCATGTCACTGATCATTAGAGAAATGCAAATCAAAAACACAATGAGATACCATCTCTTGCCACTCAGAATAGCGATTATTAAAAAGTAAAGAAACAGTAGATGTTGGTGAGGTTGTGGAAAAATAGGAATCCTTTTACACTGTAGGTGGGAATGTAAATTAGTTCAACCATTGTGGAAAACAATACGGTGATTCCTCAAGGATCTAGAACCAGAAATACCATTTGACCCAGCAATTTCATTACTGGGTATATACCCAAAGAAATATAAATCATTTTGTTATAAAGACACATGCACACATATACTGCAGCACTATTTCTAAGAGCAAAGACATGGCCAACCCAAATGTCCATCAATGACAAACTGGATATAGAAAAATGTGGCACATATACACCACGGAATACTATGCAGCCATAAAAAGGAATGAGATCATGTCCTTTGCAGGGACATGGACGAAGCTGGAAGCTGTCATCCTTAGCAAATTAACACAGGAACAGAAAACCAAATACTGCATGTTCTCACTCATAAGTGGGAGTTGAACAATGAGAACACATGGACACAGGGAGGGGAACATCACACACCAGGGCCTGTTGGGGGGTGGAGGTGAGGGGAGGGAACTTAGAGGACAGGTCAATAGGTGTAGCAAACCACCATGGCACATGTATATCTATGTAACAAACCTGCACATTCTATACATGTATCTTGGAACTTAAAGTAAAATAAAAATTAATAAAAATTAAAAAATTATTGATCCATAAAAAATTGAGGTTGACATTAATAGACTAATGCAAGTGTAAAATTTGGCTTTTTCTCCCTTGAACAATATTTTCATGTAATAGTAAACAATAATGAAAGGTTTTTGCCTTTTAAAAAATTTTTGAGTCACCATTTTGGCTAAAATAAATGACTTATGGTAATTTGGAATTTTATTTCATAATATCAATGCTTTGAACCTCTAATATATTTAATAGGCTTCCCCAAATCAAACTTCAGCTTCAAAAATTGTCTTTTCTGACCCCTACCTTGTGGATGCTACAGAGAGGTAAACAGGATTATTTGACGTATTTAGTTATGTGGGGTTGTCAAAGTGATGTTCAATCTCTTTAGGTTATATTTTAGTAAATAATATTAATATATGTTCCAAAATTGTATGGGGTGTCTAAAATTCTAATGTCTGAGTATATGCTATCAATCATAATTAAGGTTTTTATGTTAAACTATTGTAAACCACAGAAATAAGCAAATTTTTTTTGTCAATTGTGTTTGACTGTAACTACAACTACCCTGGATATTTTGTCATTCACAGACAATTGTTGTCTTGCTTTGAGCCTTTTTCAAAAGATGGTTTATAATCAGCTATAGGAGTTTGACGTGCTCTCAATGCAGGTTTCTGATAACTTTGGAGATTTTGACATTGGCATAAAGGAAGAACATATAAGACTCACAAAGAACTGAAATGTTCATGAATATTAAGCAGAACAACAGTTAACAGAATGGACTGAACTGACAGAAAACTGAAGTAATCTTTTTAATCTTTTTGCTTAAAGGGTTGCTGATCCTTGTTTTGTTTTTCAGAGTCCAGGAAACTTTTATTTTGAGCTACTTGCAGTCTTTAATAATTGAGTAAGGTATCTTCCTGTGAATGAAATTTGGAACATATTTGTTTTTCTCTGCCTGGCTTCTCCAGAATTTGGAAACCATTTGTGAGTATTCTTGACTTATGGCAATATAATTATTTGCATCAGTGCAATAAGAATCCATTTTCTGTTGCAACAGGACACAATTGGAGAAACTGATTGTTTTACTCAGGTTTTGAATGGAAGGGTGTGCTTCCCTTTAAGGAATCAAGCTTGACTTGCAGAGCCAATAAGAGCCCTTTGGGAAAACTGGCCTCATACCTTGTCTACACAGTCCCTGCACAGGGTTCCTCACCTGCTGTGAGTAAAAAATGTCACTTGCTAACAGACCCAGGAGCTCCATATTCTTGGGACCTCAAGAAGAGAGGAATTTACACAACTCATAGGTATTTGAGGGTACAAACCACCGGCTGGGCTCAGCTTTAAAAGGTCTTACCTGAGATTCTTTGTGGAACAGAGTTCCATCAAAGCCAACTGAAAAGCCAATGTGACAAATAATTATTCTTGCTGCACTTTATATAAATAATCAAGCCAAGAGACTAAAGTTTATTTTGCAAACAACTCAGTCCTATCATGATTTGTTTTTGACAAAAATGAGGACTGGAGAGAGAAAAATTATGTTTCAAAACTTATCATACATTTGTCATTAAAATCTAATCTCATTCATTGTTTTAAAGTTTTTGCCTACATTTTAGATAACCCTGCTTATTCCTGTGAACTTACCAGCGATCTCTGGCTGCATCTCAGAAGAAACAAAAGGGTTGGGTATTGTAAAAATCTGGATCAATATTTTAATTCTGAGCAATTCTCCTGCAAATCCTGCTGGGTGATGGCAGTAAATAGGGTGCCCATAACCTGGAGTTTTCTTTGTTTGGGAAAATAAGACCAAGGGAGCTAACCAAAGCCAAGCCCCAAGCACCCAAATCTTAGCAGGCATAACTATAGCCACCAGTTATCTGGGCATGTTGGCAGCCTTGGGGTCCTTACCGCCACTTGTTTTGTTTTGATGCATGTCTTCTAATAACCCAGTTTTTCTTTTCTCACCTTTAGACCGTCAAACTCCAAACAGTCATGTAACTGGAGCCTCAAACGATGACTCCTTTTTACCAGTGACCCTTATATATGCCTCTGAGGGAGATCTAATTGTCGTTTTCCCAAAACAGCGCCCCCTGTCAGCAGGAAGCAGTTAAGACTGGCGTTCCTCTCTATTCTAACATCTGTTAAAGGCACCTCGGGAAATGACAGAGGCAGGACGCAGAGAACTCTCCCAGGCAGATAGGGCAGGTCCCCAGAGAATCTCCTGACCAGCCCCACAAGTGCTTACATCAGATGTCTGATATCTGTACACCTTGTACAGATAAGGGAAGTTGCATATTGGTCTTGCCTGAATGTGCCCACAGCAGAATAAGGGCCCATGTGCACCCTTGGGGGAGGGAGTGGAGCCACCAGGAATTTGCACCTTATACAAATAGGGAACCCAGCCTCATCAGCTTTTATATAAAAGCCTTTGTATTCAACTGTGAAGGGGGCAATTGGGAACCTGCTTTCAGGACCCTGCTCTTTGCTGAGAGCTTTCCTTTTGCTTAATAAATTGTACTTTGCTCACTCTTTTATGTCTGTGTGCCTAATTTTTCCTGGTTGTGAGACAGGAATCCAGATCTAGCTGAGCTAAGGAGTAAAAAATCCTGCATCAATAAAATGTGTTTGGAAGTATTGTCTCTTATTGTAATTCTAGAAGAGGCTGTATAGAATTGGAAGTATTTCTTATTTAAATACTTGGCAGAATTTACAAGTAAAGCCCCCTGAGCCAAGAGGCGTTTGTTTGTTTTGTTTTTTTAAATTATAATTTATTTTCTTTAAGAATAAATGCTACAGCAAAAGAAACTATCATCAGAGTGAACAGGCAACCTACAGAATGGGAGAAATTTTTTTCAGTCTATCCATCTGACAAAGGGCTAATATCCAGAGTCTACAAGGAACTTAGCAAATTTACAAGAAAAAAACAACCCCATCAAAAAGTGGGCAAAGGATATAAACAGACACTTCTCAAAAGAAGACATTTATGTGGCCAACAAACATATTAAAAAAAGCTCATCATCACTGGTCATCAGAGAAATGCAAATCAAAACCACAATGAGATACCATCTCACACCAGTAGAATGGTGATCATTGAAAAGTCGGGAAACAACAGATGCTGGAGAGGATGTGGAAAAATAGGAACGCTTTTACACTGTTGGTGGGAATGTAAATTAGTTCAACCATTGTGGAAGACAGTGTGGAAATTCCTCAAGGATCTAGAAATGGAAATACCATTTGACCCAGCAATCCCATTACTGGGTATATACCCAAAGGATTATAAATCATTCTACTATAAAGACACATGCAGGCATATGTTTATTGTAGCACTATTCACAATAGCAAAGACATGGAACCAACCCAAATGTCCATCAATGATAGAATAAAGAAAATGTGGCACATATACACATGGTATACTATGCAGCCATAAAAAAGGATGAGTTCATGTCATTTGCAGGGACATGGATGAAGCTGGAAACCATCATTCTCAGCAAACTAATACAGGAACAAAAAATCAGACACCACATGTTCTCTCTCATAAGTGGTAGCTGAATAATGAGAACACATGGACACAGGGAGGGGAACATCACACACTGGGGCCTGTCGGGGATGGGGGGCTAGGGTAGTGACAGCATTTGGAGAACTACCTAGTGTAGGTGATGGGTTGATGGGTGCAGCAAACCACCATGGGGCACATGTATACCTATGTAACAAACCTGTGCGTTTTGCACATGTATCCCAGCACTTAAAGTATAATTTAAAAAAAAGAGTAAGTTTGAAATAGATCCTCTCCCTCTTTCTTCCTTTCTCTCATGAAGTTTTGGCAATTTGCATCTTTTAAGGAATTTGTCTGTATCATCAAAATTTTGGAGATTAAGGTATACAATTGTATGTAGTATTTTTATATTTTAATGGTTTGTACGGTCTGTAATGATGTTTTCTCTTTCATTCCTAAAATTTGAAACTTTTGTTTTTTTCTCTTTCCCTTGGGCCATCTGGCTATAGGTCTATCAATTTTGCTGGCTTTGTCAAACTACCAGTTATTGATTTCACTGTTTTTGTCGTCTCTGTTCAGAGCGTCCTTGATTTCTGCTCTTTATTTTTCCTTTCATCTACTTGTTTCAGATTTGTTTTGCTTACTTTTCTAGTTTTTTAAGATAAAATTTTAGATTACTAATTTGAAACCCTTTTTCATTTTAATATAAGCCTTTATTGTCAATACTTTCCTCCAAAGCTCTGCTTTTAGTAAGTTCCACACATTTTGATGTGTGGTATCTCTGATTTTACTCTCAAATGGTCATCAGAGCACCTTTAGCCAAACATTAGAATCACCTCTGGTGCTTGAAAAACACGCCAATGTTCACCCCTAACCAAGACCACATATGTTAGAAAATCTGGGAGTGGGCACTGGGAATTCCTTTGTTTTAAAAGCTCCCCAGGTTATTCTGATGTCCATCTAAGGTTGAGAATTCCTGCTCTAATCTCATTAAAAGTGATTCCCAATGCTCATGTGCCAATGCTTATCTGGATGCTTGTAGAAAATTTAAACTATTGTACCCGCTCCTAGAGCTTTGACTGAGCAGGTGTACAGTGGCCTGTGGAAACCACTATTTAAAGTTTTTAAACTTTAAAACCACTTAAAAAGTTGGAAATCACTTTTTAAAGTTTTAAAAAAGTAGCCCATGTGATTCTGGTGCATGTGGGTCTCAAACTACACTTTGAGAAAATCTGCATTAAAATTCATAAAAGAAAAAGCGAGTTCCTGTTGTAGTCCCAGCTGTACCAAGTACTGTTGACACCCTTAGAGAGGGTGCCCTCCTCCCTTTCTACTATGCCGGCACAGAACAAGTCTAGGATGGCAAGGAGGTCTTCCTTACTGGGAACACCTGAGATGCCTTCATTCTTGCTGCTGCTGCCCTCAACATCATTTCTGCAAGGCCAAGGAGAATTACTTCAGTAGATTTCAGGTCTTTGTGCAGTTTGCTTTGTCTGAATACACCCTTTCCCGCTTTGTGCCTAGCTAACTCACTCCTCCCTGCCACTTTGTCCAGGAAGCCTTCTCTGACCTTCTCCCAGAGTGGAAGTCGCAGACTTCTCTGATCTAGATTAGGTGCACCTCTTCTGGACCTAATATCTTCTCTGCCGATCAGTCTCCGTGTTAATCATCTACTTACTCATCTGTATCCCTCACTAAACCCTTTGAGGACGAGTCTAGTATTCTGTGTCTTCAGGGTTTAGCCTTGGGTCTAGAACCTAACAGATCTTCAGTAAATGTGAACCAAGCTGATCTAAAATGAGTGCTTTTCAAATAGAGGATACCCCAACAAGTCCAGCTTCCTACTGGTTTTTGTTTAGGGTGTGGTCAGGGTAGCAATCTCCCATTTGCTCTATATTGAAAATCCTGACCATCAGGAACCTAATCAATGCACAGGTGTAGGAGGTGGAGGAAGCACCGCTGGCTCTCCAGTCTCTAGCCCAGGGTCTGGCACATAGCAACTGCTCAGGAATATTGTTTGATTGAACGACCAGAAGGAAACAAAGTTGGAAAACGCCAAGATATATTCAAAATTAAGATGTGGTGGTCCCACAAAGTCCTGAATCATCGAAGAAAAACTCATTTAACTTATTGTTTATTAGATTCTAATCACACTGAAATATCCAAACTCATTTCCAGGCTTTCTAAGTAGAAGAGACTTAGAGAAGAACTCACTTTTTTTCCCCCAGAAAAGAGAATAAGTGAAACTACTTCTGCACATTCCAGTTAATGGATTAACATAATGAATGTTGGTAGGTCAAATAATGTAGCTGTGTAAACATTTGTTTAAGCTGCTGCCAACAAAAAAGTTTAATCTCCTTGAAGGAAACTTCATTTTTAGTCCCTTCGCAAACATCTATTTACTAATAATCAAATTGATATACACAGTATTTCTCAATGTACATCCCAGGGTACTTGTTTATCACAGCGTGTTGTATTTTGCTGTAGGCATTTATAAATCATAAAATTGCTTTTTTTAAAAAAAATAGAAATCCCTTCACATTCTGCATAGTTATTCAAAGCAGACATAGCTTTTTAACATAGAAATAATTGCATGTGATTTTTTAATTTAAAGAATGAAATTGTGTCCTTTTTGGTGTCACATCAGTTAAAGGGAAGGTGATATGATTGTCTTTTTGTGTGCTACAAGGAGGAGGAATCAGTTAAGCTTTGAAGACTGGGAAAAAAGGAAGAGTTGAGGATGGATGAAGTATGACTGGAGAGTACTGACTAGAATTCATTGACTCAGACTTCATTTGTTCAATAAGAAAATATTTACTGAGTACCTACTATGTGTAAGCTGCTGTTTCAGAAGCTGACTGCTGAGTAACGATGGAAGAAGATTTTTGCAAAACAGATCGTGGTGAGGTAGAAAGAGCTCTGAACAAAAAATAACTGCTTTTAGTTCTATAAATGCCTTGGGTAACTTCTTGTCCTCGCTGGTCTCTATCCTGTATGTATGTAAAATGGGGGTGGTGGGATTGAACCGCATGATCTCCAATTCCTATGTGTCTCTGCTACCAAAGTACTACCAGGTGACTAAAAAATGAAACTTTGCATAGGCAATTTCAGTGTGGGAAGAGTTCAATATGTTAAGGTTCAATAGATGAACAGGCCGAGAAAGCTATGTGGCTGGCATAATAGAGAAGGAGTGTTCATGATTCTTTTTGAAAGAGGTATGGTAAACTGGGTGGCAGATAAGTGGAAGAGTTCTGAGAAAATTGCAGCCGAGAACTGGATCTATTTTTCTATGTCTCCATACTATCATAGAGATGGGCTCTAGTCAAATTGAAGCCAGGCTCAATGTTAGCAGCATGGTGGACCAGAAAAAAAAATGTTTTATATAGTCTTGGGTTGGATTTTTTTCTGTCCAACTCAATTATTAGCTCCCTGTGGTCTCCCTTTCTTATTTCCTATCTGGATGCTGTTGGAAAGTGTCTAACCCTTTTAGATTAAGGTTGATGCATAGATTATATGAGTTAATATATATGACACTTAATACATGATACTGAGTAAATTCTTGAATGTCAATTTTTTTTCTTGCTACTATAAAAGTACAATGATCTGGGATCTTCTATTAGAGAGCCAAATTGTGAATATTTGTTTAACTAAAGAATGATTCTGTCATAAAGATAATGATGACTCTTACGTTCACCACCTTGGACTGGAGTATATGTTCTCTTTGACAACTATTTCACAAGTATAGGCTTCTAAGTGTTAGCTCCCTATGCCCAGTTACCCCTTTTGCCAATGCATTACCCACCTGCTGTTGGAGTTTTCTTTCTAAAGCACAGTTCTGATCATGCTACTCCTCTGCTCAAAATTCTACATTGGCTCCCTGTTGCTTACACAACAAAATTCCACCCCTGTGCTTGCATTCTAAGCTCACCGTGATTCAGATTCACCATGCATTTCCAGCCTCATCTCACATATCACTACATGCACATTACCCTCTATTTCAGGGGTTCTCAAATCTAAGTGTGCTTCAGAGTCACCTGGATGTCTTGTTAAAACACATGTTTCTGGGCCTTATGCCCAGCATTTCTGATTATGTGAGCCTAAGTGGGAGCCTTGAAATTTTGCATTTCTAACAAGTTCCCAGTTGACACTGATGTTGCTTATCTAGGGACTACACTTTTAGGAATCATTGTTGGCTGGCCTTGTTGTCCAGGCACAGTGGCTCACACCTGTAATCCCAGCACTTTGGGAGGCCGAGTCTGGGGGGATCACCTGAGGTCAGGAGTTTGAGACCAGCCTGGCCAACATGGTGAAAACCTATCTCTACTAAAAATACAAAAAATTAGCTGCGTGTGGTGGTATTCACCTGTAATTCCAGCTACTTAGGAGGCTGAGTCAGGAGAATTGCTTGAACTAGGGAGGCAGAGGCTGCAGTGAGCTGAGATCTCTGCACTCCAGACTAGGCAACAGAGTGAGACTCCATCTCAAAAAAAAAAAAAAAAAAAAAAAAAAAAAAAAAAAGAGAGAGAGAGAGAGAGAGAACCGTTGCTCTAACACCACCAAATGCTGGTTCTTTTGGAATATATCTAGTGTCTACTTTTTCATCTTAGCATTTTTCTGGTGCTCTTTCCTCTTTCCTTGGGCACCTTCTATTGGTAGAATTCCTCTCATTTTTCAAACTAATTTTACTTTCTTTGGAAGCTCATACTAATCATCAGTCAGTATTAAAGGGGGAGCACTGACTCCTGTTTCCTTCCACAACATGCTGCTTGTACTCTGCTTTAGTATTTATATCATTCTGCATTGTACTAGAGCTAATTGTGTTTGTCCTCTTGCTCACATTCAGTTGTCAAGCCCATGAAAGAAGGGACCATATTTCATTAATCTTCGATCTTCAAATGAATTGAATTTCATCATGGTGCCTAAAAGCCAGCCCCAGTAATTACACATCTGTTTTCTTAAAAATGTATCTGATTATCACAGCCTGCAGAAAAGACAACAATTTCTGGGGAGCAGCCACCCTGCCTTTTGAGATAGAAGGATATGCACCATTTAAATGCCTGAACAAATGGATTCCATCAGCAACATGATAGAGAAATTTACTAAGGTTAGAAAGAAACCAGCCTGAAATGTTGGGGTGGTAGGTTTCAGAGTTGCCTATATAATAAAGATGCTGAACCCCATTGCAGTAAGTCAAGCTGTCACAGGGAACACTATCTAAAGCCAACTCAAATCTAATGAGGTGTTTGAATTATTGTTAAAAGGAAGAATGCCGGAAGCTATTTCTTCTCTGTGGATTGTGCTTTCCTATACCAAATGTACAGGAAAGAACTGGGGGAATTAGTAATGAAGCCAGAGTAAATGCACAGTCTGGAGAAAGTTTTGTTCAATCTAAATTTCAGAGAATGTAACATAATCAATCTCCTTAAATACTCTGTCAGTTTCCAAAGAGCACAGAGTGAACCCAATTCTCCCATATGACACCCTGCTCTCTGTTAGTGGAAAAGGTGCTTGTTAGCCTCCCTCCCACTCCAGCTTCTCTGCCCCTGCTTTCCTCTTGAATACCAGGTCCTCTTCCCTTCTTATGCCTCACACTATACTTGGGGCATTTCTTCTGACCTGACTTCCTCTGTCATCTTTTTGCTGATGACCACATCATTCCTTGGGCTCCTTCTATTGGAGGAGGATCCAATAGACGGATCCAGCCTAGATCCTCCTCCTGAGCCTCAGATCCCTGGAGTCAACAATTTTCTCTTAATTCTCCTTGGCTGTTCCATAGTCATCTCAGATTCAGTATCTCCCCAAATTAACTCATCATTTTCCTGGTACTTTGGTTATTTGTAGGGTGTCTACCTCAGAGAACAAGGAGTTGGTACAACCATTTTAGAAAGCTTTTCAATCATTTCTACTAAAGCTGAATGAATGCACAGGACATGGCCCCAAAATAGCCAACAGAATTGCTTACATATATTCACCAGAATAGATGTACAAAATGTTTATACCACACTATTTGTTATATCTCCCAACTGGAAATGATGCAAGGGGTCTCTTGACTATAGAATGGGTACATCATTGTGGCTTATTCATACAATAAAATGCCATTCATCATTAATCATGAACAAATCATGTGGAACACCATGAGTGGACCATACAAACATAAAGTTAAAAAAAAGCCAGAAGCCAGATACAGAATATGGACTGAGTACTTCCACTTGTATAAAGTTCAAAAGCAGGCAGAATGAAGCTGTGCTGTGAAAAGTCAGGAGAGAGAATACCCTTGGGGAAATGTGATGGGAAGGAACCCTGAGAGCTTCCGGGATACTGGTAATGTTCTTTTTCTCATCTGGACGCTGATTTACGTGATGGTGTTTAGTTTGGGAAAATTCCTTGCATGGCACACTAGAGAGGTGTGGACTTTTCTCAATATATATGTCAATAAAAGTTACAAAGAAAAGTAAAGAACATAGATCACTGCTCTCTGTCTCTCTTGAGCCACTGAGAGTTCAGCCTTCAGTCCTTGGTTCTGTCATTTTCCTATACTGGGTAACTTTCTTATGTGGCTATGAGGGCCCTTGGTGACCCTCATCCCAAGGATGAGAAGACATATGTGTGAGGGCACATTCTGTAAGGTTTAGTCAGAGTGATGTTTCTAACCATCTGGTTAGCTGTCCAGGCCTCCATGGCTTTCTATGCCCAAGGTGGGTCCCCATGAACACTGGCCTCAGTCTAGAACTCAGCCTGAGAAAAGACTGCAGATTGAAACTCTGTAGTATGAGGCACTTGTGGACATAGATTCCCTATGTAGGAGGCTAAACAGGTGTTTGGTATATGAATTAATTTTATAGTCTCCAAATAAATGGAATTTAGAAGCTGCTATTGGCTAGAAACCCAGATTTGTATCACAGGTGGGATAGAGTCCATTATCAGCTGAGTTGCAGCATTGGTGTTTTAGCAGATAAACTCCAGGATCTCTGTGGCTTAAAAGATAAAACCTGAAATCTCGGTGTATTAACTCAGTAGAAGTTTATTTCTAGCTTTTGTTAAGTCTAACAGCAGCAGCACTGGGGAGATGGGGCTGGGGAGAGAAGAATACACACCATGCTGTTGTTCAGGTTTGCAGAAACTCTGGTGTCTTCAACATGTGACTTTCAAGGACACTTTGGACACTGACATCCAGCTGGCACAGAGGAAAATAAGAGTGGAGGACTGTGCAGTAAGTTTTCACAGTCAAGTCTGGCAACAGCATCTCTCATGTCTTTCCAGTTTTTATTGGCTAGAATCTGGTCATATCACTACCTCTAACAGCAAGGGAGTCATGGAGGTATGGCCCAGCTGTGGGTATGGAAGAAAGGAAAACAAATCTGATGACTAGCTAGCCGGTGTCTGCCACATTTAGATTTACCTACAAGCAGAGAAAAATTACATAGTTTTGAAAGGTGGATGTCAAAAGCAAATGTGATGCTCTGTTGGCTGGAATATATCACAGATGTGGCATTAGGAAGTAGTGGTGAGCTGAGGGGAGACATCCAAAATAAAACTGAGCCCTTATTGTAATCAGAGATAATTTTTTGTTCTTTTCATGCTACAAGCTGAAATTGGAACACTGAGAAAATGTGTGAGCATTCCATGGTAAGTAAACAGAAGAGGAAGACTGACTTTCCTAATTAGTGTCCTCCCACCCCAACTTGTTTCTTCTACATTCTCTCACATTCACACAGTCACCCAAGCCTGACACTAAGAGAAATTCTTCCATCTTCATATTTATCCAGATATTTACTATGACCAGTCAAGTTCATGCCCTACATTGTATTCACTCCATTGCATCAATCCATTTCTACTGATGCTCTTCCATTTCTGGAAATCTAGTTCTCAAGTGGGTTACCGCCATATGTCTACCAGATCTTCCCACTTACCATCTCTCTCCTTTGATCTAGTCTCCATACATTGTCAAAATCATCTTAAAGTAACATTGTTCAAGCATTCCAGTGACTCCCCATTGTCTGTAAAATTAAATATAAACTCCTTTGTTTGACATCTACAGCATTTCTCAATCTAGACTCAAAATGGACTGTTTACCCTTATCTCTGGAAATTGAACAACCCTACCAATTCTGTATTCCAGACCACCCTAACTCCTTGTCATTTTCTGTACAATCTCAAGTCCATTTCACAGGCTTCCAAGCATGCCTTTTCTGGGCTCTACCTGGTGAGTTCCTAATCATTAATAAAACCTGACTCAAATGTCACCTCTTTCTTGAGACTTCCAAAGCTCCTTCAGGGAGAATTAATTCCGGTAAGACTTATCTTGGTTATCTAGCACTCACCACATTGCATTGTATTTTCCTGTTATCCACCTCCCCTGCTAGACTGGCCTGGAAGGCAATGTAGTGTGGGGAAAAAAAGCCAGAATTTAGAAGTCAGGTTAAACCTAGATTTGATTTTCACCTTTTCACATGACTACCTATGTAGCTGTAAGTTACCTAAACTCTCCAAACTGTGGGATCCTCTTCTGTGAAATGGGGATAGTAATGTTTCATATGATATGCATACAATATCTTATACAGGACCAGAAACCACATGTCTAATTTATTTATTATTACCCCGTATTCTCCTCCTCTTTCTTGTATTTTGTCTTATATAAAAGACTATCTTTCAGTAAAGGCATACAATAAAGTTTTGTTTAATGAATAAACTAGAAAGTCAGCATCTTAGGACTATCCAGTGCTTACCTCCATCACAGCTCTCCCTTACTGCCACCCTTTTGCAAGTGGTGAAAGGCTCTCAAGGTAGTTATCCTCAATGATTTCATCTAGAAAATGTTGGTTTATGCTTTTCTTTTGACAATGGCAAGTTTTCATCAAGGATGGTTAAAATCAGAAGATCTGTTTGCTTTTTTTTCTTTTCAACAAAATGACATTATTTTTCTTTTCTATTTTTATTTTAGGTTTGGGGATATATGTGCAGGTTTGTTACACAGGTAAATTGCATGTCACTGAGGCTTGGTGTAAAAATGATCCCATTACCCAGGTAGTGAGCATAGCACCTGAGAGGTAGCCTTCCAACCCACAAACCCCCCTCCCACCCTCCCTCCTCAAGCGGTCCTCAGTGTCTATTGTTTTTATCTTTGTGTCCATGTGTATTCGATGTTTAGCTGATACTTATAAGTGAGAATGTGCAGTATTTGGTTTTCTGTTCCTATATTAGTTCACTTAAAATGAGGGCCTCCAGCTGTATCCCTGTTGCTGCAAAGGGCGTGATTTCATTCTTTTTTATGGCTGCATAGTATTCCATGGTGTATGTATGTACCAGTCCATCACTGATGAACATTTTTATTTATCTAGTCCACTGTTGATGAGCATCTTGGTTGATTCTGTCTTTTCTATTGTGAATAGTGCTGTGAGGAACATATAAATGCATGTGACTTTTCAGTATAACAATTTATTTTCCTTTGAGTATATACCCACTAGTGGGATTGCTGGGTCAAATGGTAGCTATGTTTTAAGTTCTTTAAGAAATATCCACACTACTTTCCACAGCAGCTGAACTAATTTACATTCGCACTAGCGGTGTATAAGTGTTACATTTTCTCTGCAGCCTCACCAATATCTGTCATTTTTTGACTTTTAAATAACAGCCGTTCTAACTTTTATGAAATAGTGTCTCATTGTGGTTTTGATTTGCATTTTTCTAATGATTTGTGATGATGAACTTTTTTTCATATATTTGTTGGCTGCACATATGTCTTCTTTTGAGAAGAGTCTGTTCATATCTGTTGCCCAGTTTCTTAAATGGGTTTTTTTCTTGTTAATTTGTTTAAGTGACTTATAGATTCTTGATACTAGATCTTTTTCAGATGCATAGCTTGTATTTTCTCTCATTCTGTAGATTGTCTGTTCACTCTACTGAAAGTTGCTTTTGCTATGCAGAAGCTCTTTAGTTTAGTTAGGTCCCATGTGTCAATTTTTATTTTTGTTGCATTTGCTTTTGAGGATTTAGTCATAAATTCCTTGCCAAGGCTAATGTCCACAATGGTATTTCCTAGGTTTTCTTCTAGGGTTTTTAGTTTTAGGTTTTACATTTAAGTCTTTAATCCATCTTAAGTTAAATTTTGTATATGGTGAACGAAATGAGTCCAATTTCAATCTTCTGCATATGGAGGCTTACTGTGGCTTCATACTGCATTAGAATTTGATTTGGAAATCAAACTATAGAAACAAGAGATCGTAAGCCATTTTATACTATTGACCTAAATTCCAGTCTAACGGTCCCTTTGCAAAGTTATATAAAGCCCCCTTATATGCTAGTTGTAGGAAATATACTTACTAAACCAGACTCCCAAGTTATAACCTGTGAAAATTGCAGATTGTTTACTTGCATTGATTCCACTTTTAATTGGCAGCACCATATTCTGCTAGTGAAAGCAAGAGAAGGCGTGTGGATCCCTGTGTCCATGGACCAACCATGGGAGGCCTCGCCATCCGTCCATATTTTGACTGAAGTATTAAAAGACATTTTAAATAGATCTATAAGATTCATTTTTACTTTAATTGCAGTGATTATGGGATTAATTGCAGTCACAGCTATGGCTGCTGTGGCAGGAATTGCATTGAGCTCTTCTGTTCAGACAGTAAACTGTTAACAATTGGCAAAAGAATTCTACAAGATTGTGGAATTCACAATCTGGTATTGATCAAAAATTGGCAAATCAAATTAATGATCTTAGACAAACTGTCATTTGGATGGGAGATAGGCTCATGAGCTTAGAACACTGTTTCCAGTTATAGTGTGACTGGAATATGTCAGATTTTTGTATTACACCCTGAGTTTATAATGAGTCTGAGCATCACTGGGACATGGTTAGACGCCATCTACAGGGAAGAGAAGATAATCTCACTTTAAACATTTCCAAATCAAAAGAACAAATTTTCGAAGTATCAAAAGCCCATTTAAACTTGGTACCAGAAACTGAGGCAATAGCAAGAGCTGCTGATGGTCTTACAAATCTTAACTCTGTCTCTTGGGTTAAGATCGTCGAAAGTACTACTACTGTAAATTTCATATTAATCCTTGTGTGCCTGTTCTGTCTGTTGTTAGTCTGCAGGTGTACCCACCAGCTCCGAAGAGACAGCGACCATCGAGAATAGGCCATGATGACGATGGCAATTTTGTCAAAAAGAAAAGGGGGAAATGTGGGGGAAAAAAGAGAGATCAGACTGTTACTGTCTATGTAGAAAGAAGTAGACATAAGAGACTCCATTTTGTTCTGTACTAAGAGAAATTCTTCTGCCCTGATATGCTGTTAATCTGTAACCCTAGCCCCAACCCTGTGCTCGCAGAGACATGTGCTGTGTTGACTCAATGTTTAATGGATTTAGGGCTATGTAGGCTGTGCTTTGTTAAAAAAGTGCTTGAAGGCAGTATGCTTGTTAAAAGTCATCGCCATTCTCTAATCTCAAGTACCCAGGGACACAATAAACTGTGGAAGGCCACAGGGACCTCTGCCTAGGAAAGCCAGGTACTGTCCAAGGTTTCTCCCCATGTGACAGCCTGAGATATGGCCTCTTGAGAAGGGAAAGACCTGACCGTCACCCAGCCCAACACCCGTAAAGAGTCTGTGCTGATGTAATTTCTTTTATTTAAGGCTGTTGAAGATAGGTCCACAATCTCTTCTGGCTTTTAGAATTTCAACTGAAAGGTCCACAGTGAGTCTTACGGAGTTCCCTTTGTGAGCGACCTTCCTCTTTTCACTAGCTGCCTGTAACATTTTTTCTTTCACATTGGCCTTGGAGAATCTGATACCTATGTGTCTAGGGGATGGTTGTCTTGCATAGTAACTTCTAGGATTCTCTGAATTTCTTGAAGTTGCATGTTGACATTGCTAGTGAAATTGGGAAAATTTTAGTGGATTGTATGCTCAAATATGTTTTCTAAGTTGCCTGATCTCTCTCCTCTTGCAGGAATGTCAATGAGTTGTAGGTTTGGTCTCTTTACAAAATCCAATATTTCTCAGAGATTTTACTTGTTTTTATTTATTTATTTATTTATTTGAGATGGAGTTTTGCTCTTTTTGCCCAGGCTGGAGTGCAATGGCACGATCTCAGCTCACCACAACCTCTGCCTCCCGGGTTCAAGTGATTCTCCTGCCTCAGCCTCCCGAGTAGCTGGGATTACAGGCATGCGCCACCATGAGTGGCTAATTTTGTATTTTTAGTAGAGATGGGGTTTCTCCATGTTGGTCAGGTGGTCCTGAACTCCCGACCTCAGGTGATCCACCCACCTCAGCCTCCCAAAGTGCTGGGATTACAGGTGTGAGCCACCGTGCCCGGCGATTTTGCTTATTTTTTAAAAGTCTTTTTTCTTTACTTTTGTATGCCTATTGCTTCAAAGGAACAGAATTCAAGCTCTCAGATACTTTCCTCAGTCTATTTTGTTGTTAATGATTCCAATTGTATTTTGAAATCACATAGTGAATTTTTCGTTTTCAGAAGTTCATTTTAGTCTTATCTTAAAATGGTATGTCTTCTTCAGATAATTTTACTATTTCCTTGAATTGGATTTTAACTTTCTTTTGTATTGCAATAAGCTTTCTTGATATCCAGATTCTGAATTCTATGTCTGACATTTCAGCCATTTAAATCTGGCTAAGAACTATAGATGGGGAGCTAGTGTGATCTTTAAAGGTAAGAAGACACTCTGGCTTTTAGAGTTGCCAGAATTCTTGAGCTTGTTCTTTCTCATCCATGAGGGCTGATTTTTTTTATCCTTTTTAGTTGTCCTTTGGATGGGGTTTTTTGTTTCTATGTTCCACATTGCCCTTAAAGATTTGAATATGGTACAAATTGGGTATAGTTGAATGACTTTGTTTCTGGATACTTTCATATGGCTAAGTCTCAGTACTCCACTTCTGGGCTATGTCCTCTAACCCTGGGTGGCTGGGACTGGGCCCATAGCTTTGTCCTCTTGTCTCTCAAGATTGAGCCCTGGTTGGGCTGGAGGAGCCAAGGTACTCCTAGACCACTTACAACAGTACTCTGTTGGTGGTGGAGGGGCAGTGGGCATGCTAAGGATGGGAAGTGCTCCAGCAGGGAGCTGGAAAACACTTTCCTAAGGGGGCAATGGCAGGGTCTCAAGCAAATATGCTCTGGCAGAAGGTGGTTAGCAAAAGTGCTCTGGCAGGGTCAGCAGGGGATCCACAGGCAGGAAGTGCTCTGGTATGGGCAGCTTGGTTGCTGTGGGTAGGGAACACTCTGGTAGTGTATTAGTCCATTTTCATACTACTATGAAGAAATACCAGAAACTGATTAATTTTTAAAGAAAAAGAGGTTTAATCGACCCAGAGTTCCACATGGTTGGCAAGGCCTCACAGTCATGGCAGAAGATGAAGGAGGGACAAAGGTATGTCTCACATGGCAGCAGGCAGGAAACCATGCGCAGGAGAACTGCTTTTTATAAAACCATCAGATCTCATGAGACTTCTTCACTATCACGAGAACAGCATGGGAAAAAACCCATCCCCATGATTCAATTACCTCCCACTAGGTCCCTCCCATGACACATGGGGATTATGGGAGCTACAATTCAAGATGAGACTTGGGTAGGGACACAACCAAGCCATATTATTCCACTCCTGGTCCCTCCCAAATCTCATATCCTCACATTTCAAAACCAATCCTGTTTTCCCAACAGTCCCCTAAAATCTTAACTCGTTTCAGCATTAACTGAAAAGTCCACAGTCCAAAGTCTTATCTGAGACAAGGCAAATCCCTTTCACCTATGAGCCTGTAAAATTAAAAACAAGTTAGTTACTTCCAAGGTACAATGGGGGTACAGGCATTGGGTAAAAACACCTATTCCAAATGGGAAAAATTGACAAAAATGAAGAAGCTACAGGTCCCATGCAAGTCTAAAATCCAGCAGAGCAGTCAAATCTTAAAGCTTTCAAATGATTGCCTTTGACTCCGTATCTCACATCTAGGTCATACTGATGCAAGAGATGGACTCCCATGGTTTTGGGAAGCTCTGGCCCTGTGACATTGCAGGGTATAACCCCCCTCCTGGCAGCTTTCATTGGCTGAAATGGAGTGTCTGCAGCTATTTCAGGGGCATGGTGCAAGATGTCAGGAAATCTACCATTCTGGGGTCTGGAGCATGGTGGCCCTCTTCTCATAGCTCCACTAAGGCAGTGCCCCAGGGAGAACTCTGTGTGGGGGTCCCAACTGAACATTTCCTTGCTGCATTGCCCTAGCAGAGGTTTGCTATGAGGGCCCCACCCCTGAAGCAAACTTCTGCCTGGACATGCAGGCATTTCCATATGTACTCTGAAATCTATGTGGAGGTTTCCAAACCTCAATTCTAGACTTCTGTGCAACTGCAGGCTCAACACCATGTGGAAGCTACCAAGGCCTGGGGCTTGCACCCTTTGGAGTAATGGCCCAACCTGTATCTTGGTCCCTTTTAGCCATGGCTGGAGTGGCTGGGAGGCAGGGTACCAAGTCCCTAGGCTGCACACAGCAGGGGACCCTGGATCAGCCCAGGAAACGATTTGCCCTCCTTGGCCTCCAGGCCTGTGATGGGAGGGGCTGCTGTGAAGATCTCTGACATGGCTGGAGACATTTTTTCCATTGTCTTGGTGATTAACCAAGACTTGTTACTTATGCAAATTCTGCAGCAGGCTTGAATTTCTCCCCAGAAAATGAGTTTTTCTTTTTTATTGCATCATCAGACTGCAGATTTTTCAAACCTTTATGGTCTCCTTTCTTTTGAATGCTTTACTGCTTAGAAATTTCTTCCACCAGATACCCTAAATCATCTCTCTCAAGTTAAAAGTTTCACAGATCTCTAGGGCAGGAGCAAAATGCCACCAGTCTCTTTGCTAAAGCATAACAAGAATCACCTTTGCTTCAGTTCCCAATGAGTCCCTCATCTCCTTCTGAGACCACCTCAGCCTGCATTTCATTGTCCATATCACTGTCAGCATTTTGGTCAAAGCTGTTCAATAAGTCTCTAGGAAGTTCCAAACTTCCCCACATTTTTCTGTCTTCTGAGCTCTCCAAGTCTCTAGGAAGTTCCTAACTTTTCCACATTTTGTTATCTTCTTCTGAACTCTCCAAATGGTTCCAACCTCTGCTTATTACCCAGTTTCAAAGCCGCTTCCACATTTTCAGGTATCTTAATAGCAGTACTCCACTTTACTGATACCAATTTACTGTATTAGTCCATTTTCATGAGCTATGAAGAAACACCCAATACTGGGTAATTTATAAAGAAAAAGAGATTTAACGGACTCAGTTCCACATGGCTGGGGAGGCCTCACAGTCATGGTGGAAGGCAAAAGAGGAGAAAAGGCCAGTCTTACATGGTGGCAGGCAAGCGAGTACATGCAGGGGAACTGCTTTTTATAAAACCATCAGATCTCATGAGACTTATTCACTATCATGAAGACAGCATGGGAAAAACTCACCCTCATATTTCAATTACCTCCCACTGGGTCCCTCCCATGACACATGAGGATTATGGGAGCTACAATTTAACATGAAATTTGGGTGGGGACACAGCCAAACCATATCAGGCAGGGTGGCAGAGCACCACAGGTGAATGTGCTCTGGTGGGGCAGTGGTGGAATGGTGAGGAAACTCACTCCAGCAGGAGACTATCAGCAAAAACACTCTAGTGGGATGATGGGGGTCTCAGGTAAAAGCTCTATGGTGGTCTTTGCCGGCAAAAACCACTCAGGTAGGTTACCCAAGGCTGTGCTGCATGTCAGCACAGCCAGATATGGACTCCAGGAGCGGCTGATGAACAGCGGGGCATGCAGATCGGACTCACCCCAGTACCATGGGAAATGCAGCCCTGCTTTCTCCAGGTCAGGCAGATTAAACAGATCAGAGTCACTTGGAGGAGTATGGAGAACCTTGGGGGATGGGTGCCTATGGCTGTGCTCGTCTGCAGCCATCCTCACACAGACCACCTAGGCTTTATGCAGATTCAGGTTGTCTCTGACTACTCTCCAGGCAGTTCACTCTGCCCACTATGATGTCCATGGGGTTTTGGGGCTTCCTGCAGCTATGATTCCAGAGGTCAGTGGCAAGAGTGGGCTGCTACACATTTATTTCACTACTCCCTTTTTCTTAGGAGTCATTTAGGGCCTAGAGCATGTCCTAGCACTTGACAACTCTGTGCAGGTGTCCTAGCTTCCTCTTGGTTAAGCCCTAGCATCTGGATTATCTCTTCAACCATTTTCAGTGCGTTCTCTCAGATGATCTGTTTGGAGTATGGCAGTCTACTTGATATTCTGGCTTGTCCTGGTGGGGGAAGTTCTTGGCTACGTCTAGTTGACCATCTTGCCTCCCTCCCTATTTTCCTGATTATTTTAATTTTACAGGTCTTAAAACCAAGAACTATATATTCTCTTTGTTACTTTTATTTCAAAGTTGTGTTATCTATTTTGGTCGTTTCATATAAATTATTTAATCAAATCATCAATTTCTCCAAAAAAACCTGCAGAATTTTGATAGGGATTGCATTGAACATGTATCCCAGTTTACAGAGACTGCATATCTTAACAATATTGAGTCTTTTAACTGATAAGCATTATTCATTTATTTCAGTCTTCTTTTGTTTTTTCTCAGCAATATATTGTGCTTTTCAGTAAAAAGTGCTTGTATATTTTTAGTTTTAGTTCAAGTTTTTGAAGTTTTTAAAACCTGTTGTAAATTGTATTCTTTAGTTTTGATTTCCAGTTGTTTATTGCTAGTGTTTAGTCTTTTTAACCTGTAATTTTTCTAAATTTATTATTAATTTTGTTGATAAATATGTTATTTTATGTTTTATTTTTGTGATTTAATAAAAATATATTGTCAAAGATTTTCCTTTTTATCTAAGTTACTGAATTTATTTGCATAAGATTATTTATGTTTCTTTATTACTTTTTAAAAACTTCTATTTTGAAATAAATTTATATTTACAAAGGAGTTGCAAAGACAGTAGAGAGAGTTCCAGTATATTCTTCACCCAACTTCCCCTCCTGTAAACATTATATGACCATAGTACATTTCTCAAAATTAGGAAATTAACATTGGTATGATACTATTAATTAAAGGCAATTCAAATGTCACCTGGTGACATCTGACATCTGTCACCAGATGACATCTGACATTTCAGATGACATTCAGTTTTTGTACTAATGTCTTTTTTTTTTTTTTTTCTGTTCCAGGAATCGATGTAGAATACTACCTATATTTAAGTGTTTTGCTTTTTAATCCTCTCTAATCTGTGATGCTTTCTCAGTCTTTCCTTGTTTTTCATGTCTTTGATAGTTTTGATATTTTTTTATTGATTTATGTTTAATTGACAAATAGTAATTGTGTGTATTTATGGGGTACATTGTGATGTTTTGATCTACCTATACATTGTAGGAAGATTCAATCAATCTAATTAACATACTTGTCACTTCACTAAGTTTTTTGTAGTGAGGATATTAAAAATCTATTATTTTAGCAATTTTGAAATATACAATACATTATTACTAACTGTGGTCAAAATACAGTGAAATAAAAAATCAAAACTTACTTCTCTGATTTAACTGAAAGTTAGTACCCTTTGATCAACATTTCCCCTTTCTCCACTCCTTCCCTTCCCCTCCAGCCTCTGGTAACAACCTTCCTTCCTCTCTCTTTCTCTTTTTCTCTCCCTCC
>NW_012100543.1:3133256-3142089 GCF_000951045.1 Mandrillus leucophaeus | reverse complement strand
TTCCTTCCTTCCTTCCTTCCTTCCTTCCTTCCTTCCTTCCTTCCTTTCTTTCTTTCTTTTCTTTCTTTTTCTTCTTTCTTTTTCTTTTCTTTCTTTCTCTTTCTTTTCTTTTCTTTTCTTTTGTTGTTTACTGACCTGCTTTAAGACAGATGGTGAGGAGAAGGTCACAGAGACCTTCCTGCACAGGCTGTTTTTCAAATACCTTCAGGTTAAAATAATATGCCAAGTTTCAATGTTTTGGATAGTATGTTTTGAACCCCATCAGTTAGGTACTCATATAGAGTGTCTAAGTTATTATATTAATGTAATAGGAGTAGGGGTCCATGGCTATTCAGATGAGGTAGGACATCTGGTTCTGTCTAGTTTCACCATGATCAGATGTGTGAGGGGTAGGTCTCCATTCCAGGCTACAACTCCCAGCCAGGTTTCCAGGACCCCCCTTCACCTCATGTACAGGGCTGGTGAATGGAGAGGTTGCCTCCATGAGTGGGTCAGATGGGGGTGCTAAGCAATGTGTTGAGGCAGAGATGACTGTCATTGCAGCAGACAATTCAAGTCAACAAACAGGCTGCTCACTGGACCATAGAGAGAAGGGCAACTGGACACTGATTTGGTGCTTGTGCCAGTGGTGGCTGGAGACCTCTTGTCTTTACTCTGCTCCTTTCTAGATGGTTGTGGTGTCTTTTATTTGGTCTAAGGGCAGGAAAGACTTGCTCTGCAAGTTTATATCTGAGTCCGTGTGCCATGTTATGCTTAGAAGTGGGCATTGAAGGCTAACTGGGTTAAAGGAGAAAACCCTCAGAGATTGAAGGATCGTGGACTCAGGAGTGGGGAAGACCATAAAGGAATGCTTCGAATTACCATCTTGCTGCATTAAATTAATGTTGATCTCTGTGCTGTACTTTTACTTCCCGTGTATGTGTTTCTATGAGGATTATCTCCAACCCAAGAGCACAAACCATTATTATTATTATTATTATTATTATTATTGTTGTTGTTGTTGTTGTTATTATTTTTTAAATTTCTTCTTTTTTAAAATTTTATTTTAAGTTCTGGGATACATATGCAGAACGTGCAGGTTTGTTACAGATATACGTGTGCCATGGTGGTTTGCCGCACCTATCAACCTGTCATCTAGGTTTTAAGCCTCTCATGCATTAGGTGTTTGTCCTAATGCCCTCCCTTCCCTTGCTCCCCCATCCCCTGACAGGCCCTGGTGTGTGATGTTCCCCTTCCTGTTTCCATGTTTTCTCATTGTTCAACTCCCACTTATGACTGAGAACATTTGGTGTTTGGTTTTCTGTTCCTGTGTTAGTTTGCTGAGAATGATGGCTTCCAGCTTCATCCATGTCCTTGCAAAGGACATGAACTCATTCTTTTTTATGGCTGCATAGTATCCCACATGTATATGTGCCACATTTTCTTTATCCATTCTATCATTTATGGGCATTAGGGTTGGTTCCAAGTCTTTGCTATTGTAAATTATGCTGCAATAAACCTACGTGTGCATGTGTCTTTATAGTAGAATTGGTAACCACCTTTCTGTTTGGATTCTAAGAGATCATCCTTTTTAGATTCCACATATAAGTGAGATTATACAAGCACATAAAGGTAACAAGATTTTTATCCCACGTTTTTCTTGATGTTTATTAGTTTTGGGTTCTAATTTTGTTCTTAGATCCATGTTTGAATTAATTTTTGCATATAGTGTGGGGTATGGATCTAAAACCTTATTTGTGTATATATGGAAAGCCAATATTTTCAACACCCATTTTTTGAAAAGTGTACCGTTTCTTCACTTAATTGCCTTTGGGTCTTCATCAGAAATCAGTTGTCTATATATGTGTAGGTTAGCTACTGAAGCCCACTCTGTTCTACTGATCTGCTTGTCTATCTTTAAGTCAGTAAATTACTCTTGATCACTATAGGTTTATAATAAGTCATGAAATTAGCTACTCTTAGCCTTCCTATTGTGTTCTTTTTCAAATATTTTGACTATTCTGTGTCTTTTGAATTCCATATGAATTTTAGAATCAGCTTGTCACTTTCTATGGAAAAGCCTCCTTGAATTTTAGTTGGAACTTAATTAAATTTATAGGTTAGTTGGGGAGAATTAACAATTTTAATATATTGTTTTGTGCTTCAAAATCTCCTTTAACTGATTTTAGTACAGCCACTTCAGCCTTCATTTGATTAGTATTTGTAGGGTATATTTTTTAACATTTCATTTTTTAAATATTTTAGTCTTCATTATTTGTTTTTTAAATGGATACATAACATTTGTACATATCTGTGAGGTGCATATGATATTTTATTAGATTCATAGACAATGTAATGATTATGTCTGCATATTTGTGGTGTTCATTACTTTGAGTATTTACAATTTTTATGTGTTGGGAACATTTCAAGTCCTCTCTTCTTGCCATTTGAAGTATGCAATATATTGTTGTTAACTATAGCCACCTTACTCTGCCATCAAACATTAGAACTTATTCCTTCTATCTAACTGTGTGTGTGTACCCATTAACCAGCCTCTTTTTATCACCCCCGTTTCCTCACCCACACACCCTTCTCAATCTTTGGTATCCATCATTCTACTCTGTACTTCCATGAGATTACCTTTTTTAGCTTTTATATACAAGTGAGGACTTGTGATATTTGCTTTCTGTGCCTAGCTTTTTTCGCTTAATAGAATGACTTCCAGTTCCATCCTCATTTCTGTAAATGACATAATTTCATTCCTTTTTATGGCTGAATAGTATTTCATAATGTATATATACCACATTTTCTTTATTAATTCATTTGTTGATGGACACTTGGGTTGAATCTATATCTTCTTTATTGTGAATAGTGCTGCAATAAACATAAAAGTTCAGGTATCACTTTGATACACTGACTTCTTTTTCTTTGAGTAAATATTCAGTGGGGGATGGCTGGATTTCATGGTAGTTCTATTTTTAGGTTTTTGAGAAATCTCCATACTGTTTTCCACAGTGTTGTACTAATTTTTTTTTTTTTTAAACAGACTCTCACTCTGTCCCCCAGGCTAGAGTGCAATGGTGTGATCATGGCTCACTGTTGCCTTGACCTACCTGTGCTTAAACAGTCCTGCTGCCTCAGCTTCCCAAGCAGCTGGGGCTACAGGTGCATGCCACCACATTTGGCTTTTTTTGTTTTTTGGTAGAGATAGGGTTTCACTATGTTGCCCAGGCTGACCTCAAACTCCTGGGCTTGAGCAATCTGCCTGCCTTGGCCTCCCATAGTGCTGAGATTACAGAAGTGAATCACTGGGACCAGTCTATTGTCTTTTTAATAATAACTTTTCTAGCTGGGGTAAGGTGATATCTCACTGTGGTTTTGATTTGCATTTCCATGATGATTGATTAGTGATTTTTTTCATATACCTGTTGGCCATTTGTATGTCTTCTTTTGAGAAATGTCTATTCATATCCTTTGCCTACTTTATAGTGAGATTATTATTGTTATTTTTTTACTCTTGAGTTATTTGAGTTCCTTGGATAGTCTGAATAGTAGTCACTTGTTGGATAATTAATTGCCTACATTTTCTCCCATTTAACAGGTTGTCTCTTTATTCCGTTGATTGTTTCCTTTGCTATGCAGAAGCTTTTAACTTTAATACAGGTCCATTTGTCTATTTTTGTTTTTCTTGCCTGTGCTTTTGAGGTCTTAGCCATAAAATCTTTGCCAAGACCAATGTCCTAAAGTGTTTCCCCAGAAGGAAAAAAGTGATGAAGTTCAGAGCAGAACTAAACAAAATAAAGACTAAAAAAGTTTACAAAGAACAACAAAACAAAAAGTTTTTAAAAATAAGATAAACAAAATTGAAAACTGTTAGCTACACTAACCAAGAAAAAAAGAGAAGGCCATAAACAAAATCAGAAATGAGAAAGAAGATATTACAACAGATACGACAGAAATACAAAAGATCATCAGAGACTATTATGAAATTATCCCTCTGTAGGTGATATAATATATCTAGAAAAACCTAAAGATTTACTGTTAAAATGATTGTATTGGCTGGGCGTGATGGCTCACACCTGTAATCCCAGCACTTTGGGAGTTTGAGGCATGTGGATCATGAGGTCAGGAGTTCAAGATCAGCCTGGCCAAGATGGTGAAACCTCATCTCTACTGAAAATACAAAAATTAGCTGAACTTGGTGGCAGGCATCTGTAATCCCGGCCACTCGGGAGACTGAGGCAGGGAATTGCTTGAACGCAGGAGGTGGAGGTTGCAATAAGCTGAGATCATGCCACTGCATTCCAGCCTGGGTGACAGAGCAAGACCCTGTCTCAAAAAAAAAATGTACTGCCCAAAACAATATATAGATTCAGTGCAATCCCTATCAAAATACAAATATCATTTTTGAGAAAAATAGAAAAAAATTCTAAAATTTACTCGGAAATGCAAAAGCATCCTATTAGCCCAAACAATCATGAACAAAAAGAATAAAGCAGGAGGCATTACACTACTTGACTTCAAAATATATTACAAGGCTATAGTAAACCAAACAGCATGGTATTGGTATGAAAATAGACACACAGAACAAAGGAATATAATGGAGAACCAGAAATAAATCCATGTATTTACAGCCAGCTGATTTTTGACAAAGGCACTAGGAACTTGCACTGGGGGAAAGGACACACTCTTCAATAAATGGTGCTGGGTAAATTGGATGTTCTTATGCAGGAGAATGAAATTTGGTCTTTATATTTTACCATATATAAAATCAACTAAATTTGGATTAAATGTTTAAATGTGAGTCATTGTATTTAGAATGTGTTTCTTGTTAGCAGCATATACTTAGGTCTTGTCTTTTTAATTTAATCTGACAATTAATTAAGGGCATTTGGCACATATAGATGAAAGGTGATTATTGATATGATTGGAGTTACATTTATCATCAGTCTATCTGTTTTTTTAAAACATCTGTTCCCTCTGTTACTTGTTTACCTTTCCTGTTTGCCTGTCTTTGGGATAATTGAACATACTCTATGATTCCATTTTAATTTTCCTTGTTGTGCTATTTGCTATAGTTTGTCCCTTTCTTTCCTCTTCCCCTTCCCTCTTTTCTCTTTTTCTTGTCTTTCTTTGTTCCTCCCTCCCTCCCTTCCTTTCTTCATTTTTTCCTTCCTTCCTTTCTTTTTTCCCCTTTCTTTCTTTTCCTTCTCTCTCCTTCCACTCACCACCTCTCTCTCTCTTTTTCTTTCTTTTCTTTTATTTGGGACTCATATATCTTGTACCATTTTCAGATGTCATACCTTTTGGGGTATAGCACAAGATCCTTACAAAGATGTATTTTCATCCCTTCCTCCTGATTGTTGTGTTATTGTTGTTACTCATTTTAATTTTAGATAAATCTCACTCTACATTGTTATTACTTCTAATATTCAGTTATCTTTGAAAGAGTTACAGAAATTACAAAAAATTTTGCATGTACTCACATTTTGAGCATTTCTAGTACTCTTCATTTCTTTGTGTGGATGTAGATTTCTATTTGGTATTGTTTTTCTTCTTTCTGTACTTCAGATTTGCTAGTGATGAACTCTTAATTATTTGTATTTCTAAAAATAGCTCTAGTTTGCTTTCATTTTAAAAATGTACTTGATATAGAATTAGTGGTTGATAGTTTTTTTCTTTTAGTATTTTAGAGTTAGTTCACTATCTTCTATTTTACATTATTCCTAATGAGAAGTCTGCTGTCAATTTTATTTTTCTTTCTCTATACCTAGCGTGTCTTTTGCCTTTGGCAGCTTCCAAGACTTATCACACATTCTAAGTAATTTGATTTTTATATGCCTTTGTGTAGTTATTTTTCATATTTCTTTTGCTTAGTATTCATTGAGCTTCTTGGGTCTATGACTTTATAGTTTTCATGAAGTTTGGAAAAAATTTTGGCTGTTTTTATTTATCCACTCTTACTACTCTAGAGGACTCCAGTAACAAGTATATTCAGCTACTTAAAATTGTCTCATAGTTCACTGATGACCTGTTCTTTTCTTGTTTTAAATGTTTTTTCTCTGATTTATTTGGATAATTTCTATGGCTATGTCTTCAACTTCGATCATCCTTTCTTCTTCTACAGAGTCTATTCTGCTGTTAACTCTGGTCAATGTATTTTTCATTTCAGCTATTTTATTTTTCATCTCTTGATGTTTGTGTCTTAAAAACATTCTCTCATGTCTCTACTTGCTCATTTTTGCTCTACATGCTAATGTTTCCTCTACTTTCTATAAATATGGAATACATTTATAATAACCTTTTTAGAGTTAATCACACAAATATTAGTACAATAATACTGTCACCTTCTTAATTTAGAGACAAAAAATTGGGATCTGGATTATAAGTTCTACTCCAAGGTATCTGGAGTCCCCAGCTTTTCTATCTCTCTTCTACATTCTCCAACTCTGTGCCCTGTGCTTCTAATCTATATTTAGCAGTGACTGTGTTACTATACTCATATCTTACCACTTCCAGAGTTGGGTTCAAAATTGAATGCATGCTTAAAATTTATTTATTAGTGTAAGTATAAATGACCATAACATTTGAATAGGCACATTACAGATGTGAAATTGGTCTGCAGTTTATATGATTGAATCTTATTCATCTTGCCATTTTCACATCTGAGTATTAACTCAAAAATATATGGTTGATTTAGCTGGGTTTGGGCCATAGTCCTAAAAGATTCAATTCCTAATGCTATAATCATGAATGTTGAACTCCTCAAAGATAAAAATCCCTAATGTCTAAAATCTAAAAATCATAATCTTGAAAAATCAATATCCCAAAAATATAATTCTGAAAAAAGGTAATTTAAAAAATACTTTGAAAAACATTTATTTACACTTTTTAAAGAGGATTTATTTGACAAACATATAAAACATGGCAGAATACTTCATAGGACACTTTACACAAATAAATAGATAATAATTACACATTTTTGCAAGGATAAACACTCCAGTATACTAACAACAGTTACATAGATATAACAGTTTTGAGCAGATGAACCACATTAATAAAGAAATGGGTCAAAATGGGAAAGGTATAGGCACATATCACTTTCATCAGTAATTGTGTGCACCCAGCTTTGTACCTGCAGTGATCTGAAATACTATAAGGGACAACCTAAATGTCTTGATGAGACTGATAAAAAACTGCAATGGGCCACTATCACATATTCAGTTGCCTGAAGATTGGAGACCTGGAGAAATTTTATCTTTCACACATGTAGATATGTAGAAAAGATATATCTTCATTTATTGAGGAAGTTTCAACATTTTTATATATATGTATAATGCTTGCACACAAAGTCAGTATTGTGGTAATGCATTTTTATGAAGTCAAATTTGCAAAGAATGCATAAAACAAATTAGAATTCTCTAAAAGTCTTAAATTTATCTGTACCTCCAGTATTGGAAATGATATAAAGATAAAATACATGGCATAGCAAATCATAAAAAATAATGCTGACAATTTAAAATAGTGGGGAAAATAAAACTAAAAGAAAAACCTGAAAGAAAATTTGACATATGAATAAAAGATGTATTACAGGGATAGATCATGGACAACTGCATGGAGATAGTCCACAAGAACTGGCCAGCTTTCATGATCATTAACTATATTTTGACGTCTTGCATAGTGATGAATAGCTGTTTTGTTTTGTTTTTTTTAGGGCATGGCTTTCCTCAGGGAATATGTTCACTTCATTTTCTATGTGGTACTGATCTTTTTGAAATTCTGCTATGATTTAATATATTGTGACATGAACATTCGCTATCAAAATTTTTCATCTTCTCTGCCTTGCTTTCATGTTGTTTTACATACGCAAAAATCTGTTTCACATGCACTAAAATACAAACTGTAAATTTAGAGGAAACAATACTGGTGATGGAACAGCAACACCACTGAGTGTCTTCTTACCTTACCATGCATGTAACTATTTTTGAACTAGTCAGTAACTGCCTTGGCTTCTGCAGGTAAATGTGACTTTAATTCACTAAATGCTCCTAGAATATCATCAGCTGGAAGGAATGCCAGTGCAGAAAATGACACATTTTTAAACTTGAAGTTTTTGTTATTGCTCTATTGCATGGCCAATCCACTCATCTGAATTTTCTGTCAAATGCATAGGGCTGAATGGATAAAACAAATTTTATTAGTAACACCTTGAAATTTATTTTAGAGGTCTTGATCACACTCAGTTCCAAATCTGTCATTATGGTTTGGGGATTCGATTAGACGTTATGCATTTTAGACTATAGGGATTGTGATCTTTATGGATGACTTTTGATCTTTTGGGATTTCAACATTTGGATTATGGCATTTGGGATTGTTATTTTCAGAATTATGATTGGCAATTTTAACTAATTCTGGCTTGGCATATTAATAATGCAATGCTTTTTTCAAGCTATTTGTGATTCATCTTCCATTCTAATGTGAATTCTAGAAAGAAGGCTACTCGCTTCAAAAGCCACATTGTTCAAGAACTCAAATTGGGAATGATTTTTTAAAAAAACTTGAGACAAATTTCACTTACTAGAAAATTCACCTCGTTAAAGTATACAATTCAATGGTTTTTAGTATTTTTGCATGAAGGTTCCAGTTTCTCTACACGTTTGCTTGTTATTTGCCTTCGTTCCTCCCCAATTTCTTATAATCATTTTAGTGGGTGCAAAGTGGTTCCCATTGTGGTTTTTTTTTTTATTTTTTTATTTTATTTTTTTAAAATTTATTTATTATTATTATACTTTAAGTTGTAGAGTACATGTGCATAACGTGCAGGTTTGTTACATATGTATACTTGTGCCCTGTT